>NC_061103.1:50021978-50086027 GCF_015104395.2 Macrobrachium nipponense
AACCTTCAGAGAATTTTGCTTCAGACTGGCTCGGTGCACTCAGTACATAGATAGGCAATTAGAGACTTGCGAGAACTGACTTCAATGTTTACAACAGAAGTACTTTAAAAGAGGGAACTGTGGTGTTCATATACCACAAAAGGGTTAACTCCCTCTTAAGATCGTCACTGCTTTTTGCTCCTCCAGACAAAACCAGTCTTTTTCCCACATTCGAATTTTAGAGAGAATAACAGAAGAATTGGAAAAGAAATAGACACAACACAAGACGACCTTGCACAATCTGCTAAACAATCAAGGAACATAGGAGGGGCTCCTGCAACCACTACCAACATGAGAACAGTATCTCTGGGCTCAACAACATTTTCGTGGGAACAGAGGATGCTTACAATCCTGACCTCGCAGGAATCTTAAGGCAGGAAGGATTAGTAAGAAACCTGCAGATAGACCTACCCCTAGAAAATGAAGAATCGATCCTCTATGCAAATGTAGGAGCGAGGCTACTACATTTTGGAAGCAATGGGAAGCCAGAGGTGTAGAACTGTGGGCATTAAATGCATCAAGGGGGGGGGATATGCCATCCTGTTCAGGGAGAAACCTTCCTTAACCTCTTTGCCCATCAACTTGAAAACCAGCTCGATATCCCCAGAGGTTTTCAGCCCTGCTTCAGGAAGTATCTGCTCTTTTAGAGAAGCAGGCTGTGGAATTGGTCGAAGACGTAATGTGCAAAGGTTTTTACAGCTGTTGATTTGTCGTCCCAAAGTCTTCAGGCAGTGGAGACCTGTCCTTGATGTCAGTGCCCTGAATTTATTTGTAGAGACAACCAAATTCACTATGGAAACAAACCAGTCAGTCCTGTTACCCATCTAACAAGGGGATTGGATGGTAATGAAAGGCATGCAAGGACGCATACTTTCATATTCCAGTCCATCCAGAGTCCAGGAAATATGAGGTTTGTATTTCAGGGACAGATCTTCCAATTCAGGGCACTGAGTTGTGGCCTTTCCACAGCTCCCCAGGTATTCACCAGAGTTCTTGCACCTCTCTCCAAGTGCCTTCACCTCATGGGCATAAACGTGTGCCAATATCTCCACGACTGGCTCCTTCGCTCCCCCTCGTGAGCCAAGTGCATAGAGGACCTACAGAAGACTATGAATTTAGCACGCCAATTTGGATTACTGATCAACCTAAAGAATTCACAACTGATTCCCTCTCAGTTAATACTTTATGTAGGGAATGTAGATAGGTTCTCCGAGTTTTTAGGCTTCTCCCTTTGATCATTGAATAACAAATTGCTGGAAGAAAATCCAAACCTTACTCTCTTGTCCCTCGTGCTCAGCCAAGGAATGGATGAGCCTGTTGGGGACACTTTTATTAATAGAAAAAAAGTTTATGCCTTAAGGAAGATTACACATCAGACCTCCAGTTTTACCGAAAGGCCAGTTTCTTCCGAGATCAAAGAGGATCTTCAGTGGTGGCTAGAAGAATGCAGGTTTGCAGTAGGAAAATTGTTGCACACATTGAACACCAACCTAACATTATATTCTGACACATCAGACCTAGGTTGGGAAGCCCTGTTGGATGGCAGAGAAATTGCGGGGATGTGGTCTCCAACAGAGAAGAACCTACTCGTCAACATAAAGGAGTTGAGAGCAATACGTCTAGCCCTTCAGGCATTTTCAACTCTGGTGCACAACAAAATAGTAATAGCTCACTCCAACAACATGACAGTGTTAGCATACGTAAAGAATGAAGGAGGAACTCATTCATTTTCTCTATACAGGCAGTCCCTGGTTATTGGCGATACGGTTTTATGGCGCTTGTCCAGCGACAAAATCTGTGATTTATTGGTGCCATAACGGGCCAAATTCCAGTTATTGGAGCCATAAGGTGCCTTATGGCACGGCATAAGGGTGCTTATGCGGCTGCCGATAACCGGTTATTGGCATAAATCGTTGAGTTTTGGTTAATGGTAGTTTCCACTTATCAGCGACCCCCCGGCAATGGAATTCCAGCCAATAACCAAGCTACCTGTACCAAGAAGCCAGGGAGCTTCTGTTATGGTTAGAGAGCAACCAGATGTTTATACTGACCCAATTCATCCAGGGAACGTTGAACATTCTAGTGGACGAACTAAGCTGCCGCCAGCAGGTACAACTGAGGGAGTGGTCTTTAAATCCACAGGCATGCACCCACCTGTGGAAACGATGGGGAAAAACCATTGGTAGATCTGTTCGTGACATCGATGAATTGTCGTCTTCCTCTTTATTGTTTGCCAGTTCCAGACCCTCAGCCTTGGGCAATGAATGCCATGCTCCAGGACTGGTTGAATCTAGACGTATACAATTTCCACCCATTCAGCATGGTGAGAGAAGTATTGAATAAATTCATTCCCCATAGCAACATCTTGATGACATTGGTAGCTCCCTTCTGGCCACAGAAGAGTGGTTTCCGGACTTAATTAATCAGCTAGTGTATTTCCCCAGGCTGTTACCTCAGAAAACAAGGCTTCTCAAACAGCCCCACTTCCTTTGATTAAATCAAGGATTATCCACTCTTGCTCTTGACAGGCTGTAGACTGTCAGGAAGCTTGTCAGAGTGAAGAGCTGCAGAAGCAATTGCAAAGTGCAGGTGCCAGTCTTCTGCTGATCTTTATCAAGCAAAGTGGTCAGTTTTCAGATTGTGGTGCAGAGAAAATAATATCTCTTCTGAAACCACTGTAACTGAGATTGCAGATTTTATTTGATATCCACAAAGGGATTAGGTACACCAACCTCTAAAGGCTACAGGTCAATGCTGTCATCAGTTTTTAGACATAGAGGTCGAGACTTGTCAACAAACCTAGATATTGCAGATTTATTCAAGTCTTTGGATATGACTAAGGTCCTCCTTTTGAGCTGTTGAATTCTGCTTCCCATAGGGATTTGACAAGGAAGGAAATAGTTTTAGTATCTCTAGCTGTCCAAAAAAGTAAGTGAAGTGCAAACCCTTGATGAAAGGGTAGGATTTTCTCAAAGAAATGCAGTTGGCTCCTTTACAGTAGGTTTTTTGGTGAAGAATGAACACCCCTCAAAACCTTGGCCATGTTAGTTTTTAATTAGAGGTTAATCAGAGTTTCTAGGGCCTACAGACCAAGACAGAACTCTGTCCAATTAGGGCTCTTAAATGCTGTTTAGAAAGAATGAAATGGATTACAGGTGCCTCTCAGAGCTTGTTGTGCTCAGCGAGAGATCCCTTATGTGCATTATCAAAGAATGCCATGGCTTTCTTTCTTGAGAGACATGTGGAAATTCATTCTAAATTACTTGAAGTATTCCCCTCATTAAAAGTTACAGCACATGTCATAAGGGCGGTAGCCACTTCACTAGCTTTTAAGTGGAATCTGTCTATAATCCTGCAGTCTGCATACTGGAAATATAGATCAGTATTTGCTATGCATTATCTTAGGAACGTCAAAACAGTTTTCATTAAATGCAGTACAGTAGTCCATTCTCTGCAGCTGGCATGGTACTGGGTAGCGAAGGATAGTTGACGGCCTATTTTACTATCTCCTCGCCTTGATTAAGGTTGATGAGTTTGTCTGGGGAATTGTGGAGGTACCGGAGTACCCTCCAGTCATTGTCCTTTATGGAAGTTTTCTTTGATAGCATTTTTGTTGAATGTTTTTCAATTATGATGTAGGTGTTAATTCTGAAATTCTGGTCTTTGTTGTACTGTGCCCAGGGCAAGGGCATTTATTTTCTATGAATTATCAGCTTTGGCAAGAAGCAAAGTTATCCCATGTTTGCAAAGCACCCACTAAAGTAGAGACAACACATGGTCCTGATGCTCTGTCACTACAGGTCAAGAGGAGCTGTGACCATAGGCAGTAATTACCTGCGGTAGCTCCCTCACCAGGTAAGGTTACAACAGGCATCCGTCAGTGTTAGCTAACTTACTATTTCATGTTAAGTTCTATTTAGAATATTAGCATTGAAATAGTATATTTCCATATATCCCACCTCCTGTCAATGTGGGATTCAGCTATGTAATTACTTTGTAAGTTACTTATATAGAAATTACATTTTTATAATAAAATAAATTTTTTTATTTACTTGCCAAGTAATTACATTATGAGAACCTTTCCACCTCCTTGCTATGGACATATGGCACAAACAAATTGTTCTGTTTAGCTATGTTATACCTATTCTTCTCCAAAAGTGGGCAGAGTGAGTTACCTACATCCAAAACAAAAGAGCACAACCGCAACTTCCAAAATTTTTCACATTTTTTAACTGCTGTATTGTTAGAAACTTATAGCTATGTAAATATTTGGCAAGTATATACAAAAATTTGTTTTATTATAAAAATGTCTTTTTGAATCCTAAATATCAGTCCATTGTTTCTTGGAAGTTTATAAATCAGGATGTAGTAAAGATAGGGTTTAAGAAAAAGTTGATTCATGAGTTTTATTCTTAGATTTGGTTAACTATTTTGATTTATATTGAGCAAGATCTTAATTTCTGCTTTCAGTACAGTACTCTGAACCAGTGGTTAGTAATTTATGTGAAGAATTTGGGCATTTGAAGAACCACAAAGTAGAATTTGGAAAGTTATTCCTCTTATTAATTTTTATTAATTTTTTTCTAGCTCTGCGGCATATGCAAAACTTGAAAAGTATGAAGATGCCCTCACAGATGCAAATAAGACAGTCGAATTGAAACCTGATTGGGGAAAGGTAAGTTACAAGTGCCCTGTAAATTACCAACCTCTAACTTTTTGTGCTCAAGGTTCAACATCTGGTTAGACCTGGACATATAAGAGATTTAGCTAGCAATGTTTATGCATACACGTGAGTCCCCATTATCAATCGGCAAACATGGCCATATCAGGTTTTAAATCCTGATACATATTAGTTGGTAGCCACTTGTTCACCAAAAACTGACATGGCAGAATTGGAAGACCTCAAAAGTTATGAGAATTCCTGTAAACAAACTTGATGCCACTGAAGCAATTGCTATCTGTGACAACTGTTTGAGAAGAACATTTTGGTAACACATATAAGTCTCAAAGAGTGCAACAACATTTGGTCAACAACTCTAGAATCCAGAATAAATTTTCATACACTTAGAGAAATGAAGTGGCAAATGTTATTTTTATTTTAGTAGCTTACCCAGTAATTACTTAGCTAAGAGTTTCTCCTTGATGGCAGTATTAGCAGTAGCAGTTCTCTTGTTTCTAGGTAGGTGCCTGGAACCCTGCCCACTTTTGAGGTAGAAGACCGCAGCCAAGCACTCTGTTTCTGCTGCTTGTCAAGTCTACACCTGGTGTTGACTAAGCTGCTGGTGGTTTGGATTTTTGTTTTCTTCTCATTGGTGGGTGAAGTATTTTTGGTGCCGTTCGGCATTATTGTTTATTTTTTCCAAACTGTGACAATCAGTTAAGATTGATTTGACTGCTTTGCCAGGTTAGATATCTTACTAGAAATTCTAGTTTCTGGTATTGCAACAAAGGCTGTAACACCCAGATGACTAAAGCACCCTGCGATTCTCACACTTTGTACAAATTGCAGAAGACAGATTTGTAATAGTAATAGTTTGACCTGCAACGAGTGTAAGGACTGGACAGAACAGAAATGGATAACTTTATCATCTCATTTAGGAAAGTTATAAAAGTATTGTAAGAAGGTGGCGGCTGTTAAAGCCGGCAGTAAGATAGCATTTAGCCAGGTATGCTGTGCCTTCCCCTTTACCTATTCCTGTTACTCCTGGATCTGTTAATTCTGAAAGGTATGCACTACTCCTTTCTCCTATACTTCCAAACCAAACCGCTTTGTCAGCCTCGAAAATAAGTCAGATCAAAGGTTCAATATAGTAGTTAATACAGTAGTCCAAATAGGGCCATCAGTAAGGGCCCTTATGGATAAGTTTGAAAAAAGTGAAGGTGTAATTGCAAGTAAAGTGAGAGTGGAGGAGGTGACTGCTTGTCCCACTGACAAGGTAGGTCAGTGGGGCCTGCCCATGGGCAGCTGCCCCTTCAGTCCAACCTGTAGTGACCCAGGTTGAGACAGATGGCCGTTAGAAAGGCGTATGGAAGTGAACCAACTCGCATAGAGTTCAAGAGAGTCCTCTCCGAGCAAGAGGCATTTTTGGCACTTCCCTGATGAATTGTGCCCTCTGAGGAGAAGGCCTGCTAGGGATCTGTCTCCTTAGCCTGCCCTCTTAAGAGGTGGAGGGAGCCTACATTTAGCCCACAATCTTCATGCAGCAAGTGGGATACTCCCGAGCATTTTTCGACCATGGATTGACAAGGGAAGATAGACCGATGTTTGACTTTGTATCAGAAACATTATTTCACAGACTTGAGGTGCCCTGTTTCAGCCAGGTATGCTGTGTCTTCCCCTAAAGCGCCCTGATTCGGCTGAATATTCAGATAGTTCAGAGCGCTCTGTGTTGGCCAATTTCTCCCGTTCTGCTTCTCGTTATTTTGATGAGTCACGCACTGGATCTCACGAGCATCCTGAAGCAAGTGTAGATCCTTCATTGATGCCTCTGCCGTCAACTGAATGATAATTTTCTTCTGTTTCAGAAACCTTCGACATCTTCAGCGTTGCCTATGGATCTGAATTTATCACCTTTATCTTTAGATGAGGACACGGATCAAGCCAGGAATCCAACTCCGTTTAACTCCTTACATTGTTCTATGTTGGAGGATTTCCCAGCATTTTTCTCAC
The DNA here is from genome assembly GCF_015104395.2 of Macrobrachium nipponense. Classification (NCBI taxonomy): domain Eukaryota; kingdom Metazoa; phylum Arthropoda; class Malacostraca; order Decapoda; family Palaemonidae; genus Macrobrachium; species Macrobrachium nipponense. The sequence goes on from NC_061103.1 coordinate 50,028,688, forward strand.
CCACTTCTCCTTCGTCTCCTACATTGTCCTTCAAGATGAGTAAATCAGCCATCGAACTCTGTGAGACCTGCGAAGATGCTGCCCTCATTGTCATCAAAGAAAGCTCTACAAGAGATGGAGAATTGGCTTTCAGAAAAGAGAGAGCAGGGAAAGGCCTGTTCTAGTATACCACCTTATCATCTCGCTCACCAGCATAACTGGCCTTATGTAACGGGAGAAACTCCTTCCCTGGGTGTGGCTGTTGCCTCCTAGGGAGACTTCTCCGGGCTGGTCGATGCAGGTTGTAGGTCAGCTCTCACTTCTGCAAAGGTTTTCTTCTCGTCCGTGGAAATGGACCACCTGCTTAAGAGCCTTTTTAAGTCCTTCGAGGTGCTAAGCTTCCTGGATTGGTGTATTGGAGTGCTGGCAAAAAAAAGTTAAAGGCCTGGGAATTCCAGAGGAGTGTACGTTGGAATTGCATAATTTTTTCTCTTGCGTCAATACAGCAGTAAGGGATGGGTACAAGAGATGGCTGGGCTGTACACACTGGGAGTGGTTAAGAGAGCAATGTGGTTGTTTTTCACTTTTAAGAGTGTGACAACACCACAGAAGTCTGCACTTCTATTTTTTTCCTCTGATTAAGAAGTACTATTCCTACAGGAGATGGTAAGTGAGATTGCCTCTCAATTAAATATAAAATCAACCTAGGATTTGTTGACCCTGTAGGGTCCTTCAGTTTTGCATTTGAGGCAGGTTAGTGGGAACAAATTTGAAGGTTAGGAAATGAAACTCCGATTCTCCTTAACCTTATTTATCAGTGTTGTATTACAGAATGAAACTTACTCAATCTTATCCCTAGCTCATCAAACCTATCTAAACTTATTTCCTAAACTTAAAGAATCTCTATGTATTACTATTGGTCTTGATCTTTCACTCTTCCACACGTAGAACAGAAACTCTTTCAGAGTTCGAAAGATAAGTCTGACTTATCATGTCCACTTCGGATTGTCCAGCAAAGATTGAGAGCTTGAGTTTGAATTCAGTTGCCACTTCACTGTTAGTCCAATTCATACTTTCTGCAATTTGATGACATCTCTCCCTCCGCCTTGTCCATGACGTCATGGCAGTCAATCCATCGGAAGTGTTGTTTCAAGAGATGGTTGTTTGGCTGGACTCCGTGTTAAGTTGGAGGTGTCCCGTGGTTCCAAGGAAGAAGTGTCGTAGGCCAAGGGCTACTTCCCCTTCTCCATTGCCTTCTCCTCCTCCTCCCCTTTGTCTTGAGTTGGACATTGGAGGATTCGGACATTACTCTCCCCATCAGGTACAAGGATGTGTTCCAGTCATCGTTGATCTTTCCTCACATCAATATTCTTAGGCTGGTTCTATGTCTCCTCAGCTTGTTTTGAGTACTTCACATGATGAGAAGTCTCCGATTTAGGGGTCAGAGGTGAACACGGCCATGTATGTGATGGAGGTCCTACTTTCATTGTTTGTCTTCCAGAGTCAGGGGTCGAGACTCCTATAGGCAATGAGTGACCTTCTGATGTTCTCACAGGGATTGTTGTATATATCATGACCATGTACGTGTTTTGTCGTACATGCATGTACCTAATAGAGGTCCTAGTTTTGTCGTTTGCCTTCCAGAGTAGGGGTTGTGACTCTTCCTGGCAAAGAGTGATGATCTCCCTGACATTCACACATGGATTGTTTTACATCTCATTGCACGTCCATGTATGTGGTTCATCACTAGTCCAAGTACGTGACTCATTGTATATCCATGTACGTGATTCATCGCACGTCCATGTATGTGATTCATCCCACGTCCATGTATGTGTTTCATTGCACATTTATGTACATGATTCATCGCACCCATGTATTTGGTTCATCGTACATCCATATGCTTGGTTTGTCACACAGCTGCATTCCTGTTTCTTCTTTGTCAAAGGTGAATTCAGGATCTTATTCTGTCATTCAAGGCAGTAGTTCTTTTGGTGGAAGAGATGGTGACCTAGCCAACAGTAATTTGGAATGTCTGTGCAATCCCTTTTGTCCACAGCAAAGACTGATGGACGTCCTCCAGAGATAGTCAATGGATTCATTCAATCAAGCCATGCAGCCTTCATTGTGGTAATTGGAAATCTTTGCACCCAAGACTGCAGACTTTACCGGGTAGGAGTAATTCTTGTTTCTTTGTTTATTTTCATTTGAATTGTTCCTACAAGAATATTGATGTACTCTCTGGTAAGGTATTAGAGTCTAGACTAAGAAGGCTTCAAGGGAAAGGAAGGATAAGGAACTGTTGACCTTTCTGACATAGCCTAGCCTAAGTGGTTGAGTTCTTAGCCTGGCATTGAGCCTACCTTAACCATCTTAGCCTAGCAAGTGGTTGAGTTCTTAGCCTGACCTAGCCTAACTAGTCGATCTGCCTTGACCATCTTGGCCTAGGCGAGTCTAAGTAGTGGAGTTCTTAGCTGGGCCTAGCCTAGTTAGTTGAACATGCCTTAAATATCTTAGCCTAGCAACTGGTTGAGTTCTTAGCCTAGCTTAGCTAGTTCGAAAAGAACTTAACAAAATTCCTAGCCTAAGTAGTTAAGTTCTTAGCCTTGCAAGTGGTTGGGTTCTTAGCCTTGCTTAGCATAGCATAGTTCGGGCATGCTCTTCAAATACCCAGAGCATGTTCTTCTGCTTCTTGAATTTTGCAAGATTTTCCTGTTCAAGAGTTTGGGATTTGGTTGGGTTTAGTTCCTAGCTTAACCTACCTCTTTATTGTGTAACCAAATCAGTAATGGAGTTCTTATCTAGGAAGTAGTTAAGATCCATCTTAGCTATGTGTTATTTTGTTCAGGAACATTGCCATGGTGGTTCCGCAGTTACTTTGACAATGCACAAGTTGACAGTAGGATATTTAGAACATATCGGTGCTGAGCATTTTCTTAAGATATCCCCTTGGGTTATCCTAATATCTTGTCTGTCTATAATTGGAAAAGACCTATATTAGGCCTCTTCTCTTTGACAGGAAGGTAGAGGTCTACTTACGGCCCCATAATAATTTTTTGGAGAAGTTGACTCCTTTCTGCTTTCTGGGAATTCTCTGGGAGGCTGAATGATAGTGTGCCCACACCTATCTTCCTCGAATATTCTAAAGTTTGAGGGAATTCTGCTTGACTCCAACTCTCTGATGTGGACGTTTGTCTTGTATGCTCCATGCCACCGAGGCCAGGAGCTCTTCTAGATGAGCACCCCAACTTTCGGAGGAGTCTCACAAGTACAGGAACATTTCGGAGTAGTAATTTAAGGGGTGCAACCTTTGTCAAGTTCCAAAGTCTTTGGTTAACCCCAGTACCGCCTTAACCCCAAACTGAGTACTAGTCAAGAGATTCATCCTTGGCACAACCTTCTTCACCAGTTTCTTGTAGAGGGATGCCTCCAATCATTTATGATATTTATCTCATCATTTATAAAATCGATCCAGTATCTCTTATGAGAGATCTTTCATGCAAAACAGCAACTTAAATGTAAGGCTATTATTTAGGAGGATCCTTGTCAGCCGTGTACAATGTGAGAGGTCAGCTGCTGTGATTGGTGATATCAAAAGGGTTCCTCTTCACTCAGAGTTCCTGTTCGGTAGACAAGATCTGAATGTTTTCCAGAACAGAGGAAGTTCCTTCTGTTGATACTGTCGAGGTACTACAGGACTGACTTGTGTTTAGTTTGTCTGAAGGATGCAGACCTCTCTTCGCCCTCAGAATCCTAGGTGTTGTTCAAGAGCTTGGATTGGTCTTGTTCACTTGGAAGCTCAGACCTCTTACTTGGGACCTCGCTGTAGTACTGAGTATGGCACCCTACTCACTTTCTAAGTTTTCTTTCTCAACCTTCTTCGAGTCCATGCATCAGTCATCTCCCTGGAAACTGATTTTGTAAGTAGTTTTCCTTCTGACCTAAGCTTCCTTGGAAGGGTTGGAAAGCTTCAGGGTCCCCTGAAGCACTGCATAGTTATCTGAACGTCCCATCTCCTAGAGGTAAGGTGTCATAGACTTCATGTCAACACAAACCAGGTTAAGAAAGAACCAAGTACACCCTTTTGTTTGTTTACGCAACTTGTTTGTTTACGCAACGTGCTTAGACAAGCTGACTCCTCCTCATGAAGTTCCTCCCTGGCATTTTAAAGTACTTATATCTTCATAGGTTTTGAATGCTGGTTCATGGCAGCCTCAAACCACTCTCACTTTCTTCTGCATGAAAAACGTAATCGTCCAGTGCCACTGGCGGGACAGTTTGTATCTTGCCTAAGATGATTGCGTGGAGTAGGGAATGAGGGATTTGATTGGCCTCTTTTCTTTCCCTTTTCTCCTTTCTTCATTCCTGCTGGAACTGGCTTGATGCAGGTGAGCGTTGCAGCCAGACTGTTACAGCACTTTTCATGTCCCATGCAACGTGCAAATCTGCTTCTCAGTAGCGAAAACGCCTCTCTCCAGCAAGGGAAGGGAGGAGTAATAGCAAATCGATTTCTTGTGGCCAACATGAATGTAATGAATCTGGTCTTGTTTCGTCTCATCCTAGGTTGTAAGAAAGACTGGTGCGTTTCCTGGATTCAAATACACTGAATGGGCTTCTGTTAACTACGCATTGGATGCCAGATGCCATAGATTCCTTACATTTACAATCTTTGATTTTTTTAACTGGTTTCCAGCTGGCGTTAGAAAATTTATCCTATTGTTAAGACCTCAGGTTTTTTAATTATGAAAAACACAAATTTATATAAAATAAAAATAAAAAAAAAATTGTCCTATTTTCATACTCCCAGACATGTAAATTTGAGAAAGTATCTAAAGTTTGTATCTCACAACCAAGTTTTTCAGTTCAAAACACTATGGTTTGGCCTCTTGACTGCCCCACAGTAGTTCTCTTGGGTTTTGCTCCCCTCGAAAGTTGGCTTCATTGACAGTAGTCAAGATCTTGCTTTACTGGACGACTGGTTGCTTCGCTCCCTGACAAAGGAATCTTGTATGGAGGACTTACAAAACGTTACAACTAACTCAGGAATTGGGTTTATTACTGAACATGCAAAGTTCTCAACTGAATCCTACTCAGAACATTCTTTTTTTTTTGTGGATTCATATAAAATCTCAGACTTTTTGGGTTTCTCTGTCCAACAAGAGAGTGGAAAATTACAGACAAAAAATGATCAATTTTCTTTCCCTTTGTTCTTGCATTGGATGAGCTTCCTATTCACTCTGGCCTCATTAGTACAATCTGTGATACTGGGAAGGCTTCATATGAGACCGCTACAATTTTACCTGAAGGCCTGCTGGGATCAGAAAGTACACCAGGATGATCTTGTCCTTCCAAAAACTCCATAGATAAAAGAGGACTTCCATTGGTAGAGTTCAGAAAGGAAATTGACACAAGGTAAGTCTACTACCATCGAACCCAGACCTAGATTCCTTTTCAAATGCATCACAACTAGGCTCGGGAACCATTTTAATGAATCGGGCGATATTATTGGTAACCGGAACTGTGCGTGTTATGGCGCCATAAATCGCTGATTTTATGGTGCTAAAACCGGATCACCATTAACTGAGTCCGCCAATAACCGGGGACTGCCTGTAATTATGGATGGAGCCCACCCTCCTCCCCGCATCTGGACTTTTAGCATAAATAAATTGAGTGCATCGCCGAGTTATTCCTCTCTCCTACCCCGAAAGTGGCCGGGGATCCTGTCACCTCTTAAACACAAAAGAATCGCTAATAAACTGCTGTTGAGTAGAAACACTTTGCTAAGTAATTACTGGGTGGGTAGGTATAAACAATTTTATTTTATCATAAAAATGTCATTTGACAGGGAAGTTGATTTATTAAACATTAAGTCAGGGGACTTGGTCAAAACTCCAAGGAAAATCCCCTTTTCTGCTGAGGGTTCCAGGTAAACTCATAACAAGTTAGCAACCTAACCGTTGGGGGGATTAAGAGGCAACATGGAATATCTCCCTGCCATCAGAACACCTCATTCGATGCAATGTAGGCATTACTTGAGGTTCTTTGGACCGTTCCTTCGGCCCCTAGCTGCAACTACTTTCATTCCTTTCACTGTACCTCCCTTCATATTATCTTTTTTCCTTCTTACTGTCCACCCTCTCCAAACAATTGTTTAATAGTGCAAATGCCAGGTTTTCCTCCTGTAACACCTCTCAGACCTTTTACTGTCAATTTCTGTTTCAGTGCTGAATAGCCTTAGTTGCCCCAGCGCTTGGCATTATGCCAAAAATCTATATAAATCAAAACATGGAGTATATGGGTATAGATAAGTTTTCAAGAAAACATAAATATAAGTGTGATTCAGGGAAATGTTTATAATAGTACTTATTATTGGAACCAATATGGGTCAGAGTTCAGGCAGGGGTTCATCTGCTATTTTAGCAGGTATTGAGGCTGTTCTTGATAAAATAGAAATAAGTAGGGATTGCATTGAGGAGGGCTATGGGCATTCCCGAGGAAATCAAAGAGAAGATATCCTAAATTGATGTCCTCAAACTCTTGCATTTGAATTAAAAGGTGACAGGAAAACCAAGGATATTAGGTGATTAAGGCTTTAGTAGAAGGGCATGAGTGATGGAGGGTTGGAAGTTTTGTATGAATGAGTGAATGTGGTATGTTGTCTTAAATAGAAAGGAAAGATCTCGTACTAGAAAAAAATTTGTCTTTCATGCTCATTTGAGTTTGTTTATACAATACAGTCACTACCTGACTTACGAAAGATTTGGTTGGCCGTTCGTATCGTGAATTGTTCCTAAGTTGGTTATTAATAAGCCGTGCATAATTTTTGTTGATGGTTTACTTTTTCAAGTAAACTTGGGAGTCATAGATAGTACTCTTTCACTGTATTTTTAAATCTTTCAGTATTTTAAATAATTACTTTGTATGCTGGAAAGTTAAAAAGGAGAACATTTTTTATATTTGTGTAACATTCAAAATTCAGTAGTATTTCCATGCTTTGAAAGTTATGAACTTGGAGAGAATTTCCCAGGAGCAGCATCTGACATTGGAAGTTCTTAAAGTAAACGGTGCACACCACCATCTATTGACAAAAATACATACTAAACGTTTCCTGTTGGGAAAGGAAATATATAGAAAATGGGAATTTATCAAAGAACAACTTAAATCAGGAAGATAGAAATAAGTAGGACTATTTTATGAGTATGAATGAGTATTATCGCAATTGTAAGAAACATACATGGTAGTTAATCGTGAGAATGCACAGGATAATCAGGGAAGGTTCTTCCTTGTGTTCTTTTGTTCTTTGCAAAAACTTGTTAGCAGAATAAGTGCACAGTGCAAAATTTTAACTGACAGGTAGCGAAGGGGAGCACTCCAAACACAAATTCAACTTGTGGCCATGTCTGTTCATAACTCTGAATATCGTAAGTAGGGCGGTGACTGTACTATAGTTTGATAGTTTGATTTTTAAACATGCTTTTTGTAAGTGTCGATTTAATAAAGAATTGCTCTGGCAACATTTTGAATTTTAGATGTTTTGAAAGTAGTTAACCTTAGATTTCAGCGCTAATGTTAGTTGAATCTTTCAGGGTTATTCCAGGAAAGGTGCTGCTTTGGCATACTTGGGTAGACACCCAGAAGCAGTGGCAGCCTATGAAACTGGTCTTCGGCACGACCCCAGCAATGCACAATTAAGGGAAGGTCTCACTGATTGTCGGAGAAAAGTAAGTGTTATGTATGACTTTGTGTGTTAAAGTTTTAGTTCAGAGAGAAAATATGAACTGCAAAATTCCCTTATTGGGTTCTTTCCTCTTGTTTTTGATGTTATTTGCTAATTTTTGTTATAGATTCTTTTAATTGTTGATAAACAGATTTTGAATGTTTTATACCTGTTTAGTGCAAATTAACTGCCTACCAGTTCCACTAAAAAGGAAACTTCTGTAAAAAGTTATAATTTTGACGACATTTTTTCCTTGAGCATCTACTATCAGATTGTGGTGGTTGACTAGCAACACAATGTTCATGGTATGGGTTTGTTTCATCAGTCATGACTTGCCCCACTGCATTTTCCTAAAATAGTGATTCCACATTATCACTCACTCCAAAGTCATGCATCACTTCTGCCATCCCAGTAAAATTGTAATTTGGTAATTAATCTCCTCCATTACAAGTTGCAAAACTAGCCAAAGGGCCAAACATCCAAATACACTAGCCCTGCTACTTGATAAGCGAGTTGTCTCCATCACTCGCCATTTTCGCTGTCTGTGTCTTCATTTTCACTCATTCATTTGATAGAACTCAAATTGGTGGAATATTTCCTTTGTCAATGACATTTTTCTTTTGGAATTGGACCTCTGAAGTGCCCAGCTACACTGGACTGGGGAGATCTGGGATTATCAGCAGTACCCTTTATCAGGAAATCTTGTGGATACATTGTAATTCCACCCATGTCCATTTTGCTAGGGTCCATTCTAACTCTGAATGCTTTTCCATAATGTCATTTGAATACAGTACCGTGGCGCAAAGTACTCGATATCATATGATGTTCCTGGACTCCACCCCTAAGTTGTTATACAGTAAAACCCTGTATTCGCAGACTTGCGTATTTTGTAAAATTATAATTACAGATCTCACAGTATCAAAACAGATAAGAAATAAAATCAGAAACAAATTCTTAGCATTTGTTGAAAAATATATAAGTAAATTTACCAAGAATGAAGATTCAATAACTTTTTTTATTTATACATCTTTTTATCTAACTATATCTAGGGAGTAGACGCTCTTTTAAACAAGTCTTATTAAAAAGGATTACTGCATCAGCTCCATTAATTTTGTATAGTCTTCTTTATTTTCCTTATCAAGGATTTCTCAGTTTTGCTAAAACTGGCAAGCAGTGTGCTAAAGGGGATCGTCAAATCCAGTAGAGTCATATTGAATTACTATATTACTGCTACTACAAGTTCTCTCTCTCTCTCTCTCTCTCTCTCTCTCTCTCTCTCTCTCTCTCTCTCTCTCTCTCTCTCTCTCTCTCTCTCTCTCTCTCTCAATGCAGCATTTTGCCCAGATAATGGCTTGGCAGTTACAGAGACTACAACGTGTAGTAGCAGTAATAAATATAATTCAATTTGACTCTACTGGATTTGACAGTCCCCTTTGGGACGCTGCCTCCCAGTTTTAGCAACACTGAGATGAGAAATCCTTGATAAAGAAAATAGAGGAGACAATACAGAATTAATGGAGTTAATGCAACAATACTTTTTAATAAGACTTCTAATTCTTTGCCTTTTTCTTTGCAAAATTACATTTACAACTGACATACTATCATAAAAGGCAAGAACTAAAACCAACAGCAGCCCTTTGGTATATTTATGAGCAAATTCATAAAAAGACATCATATGAGACAGAGAAACTGTACACTTCCTCGAAATCAAAATCACTACTAAGCGTGCATGAGGTGTCGTGTCTTGATTTTAAGCAGTGTCAAATTTACCATTAGTGGATTTAAGGGCTACAGAAGTATTGGCACCTCTTTCCTGCCCGATTCTTTTGAAAGCGATGGCGTTTAATGTTGCTTATCTACAGGATCAATCCTTCCACACCCCAAACCTGTTATTACTACTCCTGAGAAGCTAACCGTCCTTTAAGGGTTAATCTTTATCAAAATTAGGAAAGGAAGTAGTCTTTTAGGGGTCAATGACCTCTAAATAGGACCATGAAGCCATTCATTTAATAAGAGATGAGAAGGGAGTAGATATGCCATCTCGAACAACAGGTGTGAAGCGTTATATAAGAATTACTCAAGAAAAACAAAAAATATATTTGATATAGGAAAGTTGACCAAAAGATTTTGTGTTATAGAAGCCTTAACTGTATTTAAAAGAAGTGTTTGGGTTTGAGGATTTCTGAAAGGTGGATTTGAGTAATGCTTCGAGAGCTTTAGCAATACAATTGACCCCTACATATTCGTGGGTTCTCTTTTTGCTGTTTTCACCTAATCACAGAATTTTCTGTTTAAACATATATCCACATTATTCACGGAAAATTTGCTTATTTGCAGAATTTTTCATAGAAATATTCACTAATTACAGGCAGTCCCCGGGTTACGGCGGTCTCGGCTTACGACGTTCCGAGGTTACGACGCTTTTCAATTATATTCATCAGACATTATTTCCAGGGTTATGACGCCTACAACGCTCATCTGGCAGATGAAATATGATACAAAAAATGCAAAATAATCAATATTTGAAGTTTTTTTTTGATGAAAAATGCCATAAGAATGAAGTTTACATAGTTTTCAATGGACCCAAAGCATTAAAAGTAAGGTTTTCTTAGGATTTTTTACGATGTTCCGGCTTACGACGCGTCTCAAGAACGGAACCCCCGTCGTAACCCGGGGACTGCCTGTACTGTATTTTCATGACTAAATACATTTTTCAGGATAAAACTATTAAAATAGGGAGGAACAATAGGTGGGTGTAAGCATTTTTAGAGGGGTGTCAAGTATTCACAGATTTCAGGTTAACGAGGGGTTGGGGTTTTTGTTGTCCCTATCCTTACGAATCCCAGGTGACGATTGTAGTATGAATTAAAGCAGTATACTATTTGGTACTAGGAAGGTTTAGGCAGTTGCCCATCTTTCTGTCTTCAGAATGTTGTATGTACCAGTAAGAGCAAATGCAATAAGATGTCATTTAGAGGTTAATGCTAAGTGAAGTTCATTGTAAAGCCTTAGTAAGCGGTATTATAGTATCCCTTGTATATTTCCAGATGGGAGGAGATAAAATGAACCCGTTTAGTGATCCGAATATAATGGTGAAGCTTACTCAGGACCCACGTACACGAGAGTTCATGAAAGACCCCGAATACCTCAAGATGATTAGCCAACTACAGACCAACCCTCAGGACCTAGGGTAAGTAGCAAAGTCAACACTTTTTATATTGCAATAGAATAGTAATTTGAAGGGTTACGCAAGAAACAGAACTTTATTTAGATGCTAGTGTGTCTCTGTAGTTTTAACTTTTTTTATTCACTTATATCATGCAATCATCTTGATAATACAAGCACATATGTCAAGTTTTGATACAAAAACTGACCACCTACTTTACAAAACGTTTTTGTTGTAAGGCTGGGTAGATACAATCCCATGAATGTATTTATTACTTATTGTGAGCTTTTTAGTATTGTTCTCTTTTGTTAGCACTAGTAATTGCTGTATTCTGGACTGTATTTCACTGACTCTTTTATTGTGGTTTTTTATTGTATGTAATGTACAAGTAGTTTGTATTTTTCAATTATTTTTTTGTAGATGCTTCTTGTTGGTGCCTAGCAGTATTATATTAACCCTCTTACGCCGATTGGACGTATTAAACGTCGAGTCAAAATGTCTCCCGTATGCCGATTGGACGTATCATACGTCGGCTCAAAAAAGTTTTTTTAAAAATTCGCGGAAAAATACTTATAGGCCTACCAGCCGAAAACTTTTGTATCACGCGCCTTGGGGGATGCTGGGAGTTCACGGATCAAGGCGTTGTTTTGTTTACAATCGCTACGCAGGCGCGCAAGCGCGAATTTCTTTCTTATCGCACTAAAAAGTATCAGTGACACATCTCGGAAATTATTTCGTCACTTTGACATAATTATTGCACCATTTTAAATTATCCTTTACATGAAAGTATTATATATGAAAATGTGCGCAATTTCATGCACAATACAACTAAAAAATACTCTGATTGTAGCTTTTATCAATTTTGAAATATTTTCATATAAATAACGATAAGTGCAAAAATTTCAACCTTCGGTCAACTTTGACTTCTACAGAAATGGTCGAGAAACGCAATTGTAAGCGTAAATTCTTATATTATAGTAATATTCAATCATTTGCCTTCATTTTGCAACAAATTGGACGTCTCTAGCACATATTTCGATTTATGGTGAATTTATGAAAAAACCTTTTCCTTATTCGTGCGTGCGATAAACTCTTCCGATAAATTTTTTCGTGCGATTGTCCTAATGTTTGCACCCTTTTAAATTTGCCGTTACATAAAGTTTTTATATATGGAAATGTGCGCAATTTCCATGCACAATACAACAAAAGACAACCCCTGGTTGTAGCTTTTATCAGTTTTGAAATCATTTTCATATAAATAACGTTTAAGTGCAAAAATTTCAACTTTCGGTCAGCTTTGACTCTACCGAAATGGTCGAAAAACGCAATTGTAAGCTAAAACTCTTATATTCTAGTAATATTCAATCATTTACCTTCATTTTGCAACGACTTGGAAGTCTCTAGAACAATATTTTGATTTATGGTGAATTTATGAAAAAAAAAAAAAAAATTACGTTCGCGCGGTAACTCTTCCGAAAAAATCAGAATTTTTTTGTGCGATTGTCGAAATGTTTGCACCATTTAAAATTAGCTGTTTCATAAAGTTTTATATATGAAAATGTGCGCAATTTCATGTAGAATACAACTAAAAATGATTGAAGGTTGTAGCTTTTCTCTTTTTTCGAAATATTTGCATATAAATCACGATAAATAGAAAAAAAACACACGTTCGGTCAAATTTGACTCTACCAGAAATAGTTGAAAAAACGCAATTGTAAGCTAAAACTCTTACGGCCTAGTAATATTCCGTCATGTTTCTTCATTTTGAAACAATTTGAAGTCTCTAAAACAATATTGTGATTTATGGTGAATTTTTGAAAAATATATTTACCTTCACTACCGCGCGCCGATTCGCGGCCGCAAGTCTCCGAAATACGTACATGGCATTATCCTAATATTTGCTCCTTTCATATTAGCCTTTTTATAGAGTTTCATATATCAAAATGTGCGCAAATTCATGAAGAAATACAATAAAAAATAATTGAAGGTTGTAGCTTTTTCCATCTTCGAAATATGTGCATATGAAAAAATATATATATTAAAATTTCGACATTCGGTCAAATTTAACTCGTCCGAAATGGTCGAAATCTGCAATTCTAATCTAAAACTCTTACAGTATCGTAATATTCAATCATTTGTCTTAATTTTGAAACAAATTGGAAGTCTCTAGAACATTATTTAGAATTACGGTGAATTTTTGAAAAAAAAAAAAATATTTTTTTGCGTCCGCGCGTTACGAATTCGTACATCATTTTGTGATAATATTTTTCCGGTGTTACATTTTATTGTTTTACAATGTATATATATCAAAATGATTGCAATTTAGTGTACAATACAACGCAAAAAAAGTAACTGGTTAGCTTTGACCGTTTTCTGCACAGCGTGATTTGAATACAATTTTGTATGAATTTTTTTTTTTTCGCTACATATATCGCATTATTTACATATGATAATGATATTATTTTTCATTTCTGATGGTTGCATTCTAAACTTCAGGCAATGCAAAAAAAAACAAAAAAAGGAGCCAAAAATGAACTCTTAATCTTCAAAAGTACGCGCGCTGTAATTTTTTGAAAAAATAATTTTTTCCACTTCTGCGCTCACTCCAAACCAGGCCCGGCATACGGGAGACGTTTTGATTTTTAGGGCTCCGGCTTAAGAGGTTAATATTTGTTCTACACGAAACAAACCTTCGGTCTTAACATTACAGGATTTACTAGCGCCAAGCTGGAAACGGAGAAACTAAAATTACACGTTGTGAGATCAGGGACTAATGGCATCTATACCAGGTCACGGGGCATGTATACCCAGAATGCCCACGGCTACCTGTGACCCACCAGTTATTTTCCTACCGCCTTTAAGATAAGACGTGTTACTGTCTATCTCATTTAAAGCCGGTTTTTTCAGTTTGCCCGTTCTTTATCCATTTCATTTTTTATTTTTCATTCCTTTTCTTTCTCCAAGTGTGATCAGTGTGTGGTAAGAGTGTTATACTGTATGATGGAGAATTTTGCCTCAACATCGGGATCGTCTACCGTTTCGAAGAGGAGACAAAGGAAATGCCCAGGAGTCAGTGGCTTTCCATGTTCTAGGTTCTACTTCGGTGTCGATGGATCCTCATCCAACGTGTAGTAGGTGCAGGGAAAACGTAATGTACGGTTACTAATCCGTGTTCTGTTTGTCGCGGTTGGTCGGTGGAACAGTGGAAGAAGTTCTATGGGAAAAGCCAATACAAAAGGAAGGGGTGCAGTTGGGTGGGGGGGACGCCATCTTTGGATGACCAAACCTTACCGCCTTCTTTTGTATCGGTAATAAAACCAGGCTGCTCCATATGTTTCTCCACCTGCTTTTGATTTGTCTCATACCCCTTCGGTTTCTCCTAGCGGTTCTGTATCGGAAACGTCAGGAGGGGCCTTGGTAATTTTATGAATAATTTGCACTCTCCTTTGTTCCCAGCAAGTAGAGGGGGAGATCTGCCATCTTTGTTCCAGGCTCCTGCTACTCAAGCGCATAGGTAAGATGGTACGTGGTCAGCGCTAGGCCTACCAGGCGTACCAACCTTGGATGGTCCTGCTTGCGCATTATATGACGCTCACGGTTCCAGCAGGGTTCCGGCAGCGCTGAATGTTCCTCATCCCCCGGGCTTGCAATTTATGGGAATTAATGCCGTGCTTCACCATCCCACTCAGTGTTTACAGCGATGCAGAACGTGGGAGGTAGTTTGGCAGCAAACGTGCGGTTGCCAGCAGAAACCTCTCAGTCTCTCCCTACGAGAGGGATGACGTCACAACATACGTCACACTCCGATATGGCAGGCGTGATGACGTCACAGACCGATTCTCGGCCTTTTTCGCTACACCCAGACGCTAATACGCCTTCTGACCCGTCAATGCAAACTGTAATGCAGAAATTACAGGATATAGAGAAGAGGATGAATAAGAGAGACAAAACGAAAAAGTGTGATTCGCCTTCTTCGTCTTCTTCCTCTAGTTCGGCGTCATCGCTAAGTCCGATAACGTCACGGCGAGCGCCAGTCAAGCGTTGGAGGAGGATTCGGGAGTTTCCTGGCGGATCCTCTGGGCTAAGAGGAGAAGAATCAATTCTTCCTCATCTTCGGACAAGACTGTCATTTCCAAGTCAGCAAGAAGGTCGGAAAGTCAGTGGCTATTAAGCACAAGGTTGGCAGACGAAGCCGTTCGCAAGAATCCGAACAAGCGAGAAGGAGGTGACGGCCGACCGGGCTTAGCGGTCCGAGGCGGAGTTGCCAGTTCGGATCGCAAAAACTGCGATACCTCTGGTTAAAATCGACGTTGGCGGCGAAAGGTTGTCAGCATGAGGATGGGAATGCAGGTCCCGCAGTTTCGCCCTTCGAAGGCCGTTCAAAATACGTACGAAAGGTCGATAAGGCTCCTATTAAAAGTTAACGAAAAACAAAATAGGAGGAAGTTGGCAACCTCGGCGGATACGTTCGTGGAAGGCAGTGTCCGTCTGGATAGAAGGTCGAGGCCGGGCTCGCCGACGCTCGAAAACGATGCCAATACTAATAGAGACGAACTTATCTCTGTCTTAAGGGAGCCTTCATCTTGGAGATCTAGACGGAGATTCTCGCTCTAGATCCGTGAGCAGAGAAAGAGTGAGACGTTCTCGTTCCCCTGCTGCTATCCTGGGATCGAGCCAACAGCGGCCAGCAAAGATCAAAGAGACCGCGGCCGTAGGGGCAGGCGGCCGTGGAATTCCGGGCCGTCTGTCAGAAGATAGAGGCGAGACAACATCCCTTGTGACGAGAATGGTACACTAGAGCCGGAGGAAGGAGAAAACCAAGAGTTTCTGGCCTCGTATGCAGAGTGATTGATTTGATTCGTCAATTCAATAACCTTTCCGGAGAAGACAGAAACACCGGCCAGTATGCTTCCTCCTGGAATTGACATGGCATTTGGACTAAAGAGGGATACCAAAGGTGTCGTATGAATTGCCTTGTTCGAGTCATGCAGAATCGGTCTTGCAACACGTAAATGCAAAGATTGCAGGGAGGGATATTCCAATTCTTAGATCTAATAGATCATTTAAATTTATTCCCCCCCCCCCCCCAATGATAAAGCAAAGGAAATATTATACGACACCGAAGGTCCCTTTGCTGTCTAGACAAATGAACCCTAATGTTGTAAGGTTAAGGCCTGGATTAACCTTGGATCAGGTTAAAATGGAGTGCCCTTCGATGACGTACCAAGAGGCTGCTACTTAGAAGCAACAGCTTCTTCTGTCTTTCAGGCTGCTTCTTGGTTAGACCTTTGGTCAACAGCAGTGGCGAAGATTGCATCCTCGGAAGCAACAAGAAAAGTAGTGGATGAACCATTGTTCATTAGATTACTACAGTCAGGTTCCAAGGCGATTGCGTACCTGACAAACGTAAGTGCCAATGTTTGGGCAAATATCCTGCTAATGAGGAGAGATGCAGCGTTGGCTAGACTAAGCCGCAATGTGGATTTGGATTCCCTGTTAGCAATGAGGAATGGGGATATCTTGGAATCGCAACTGCTGTTGCCAGAGGTCATACTGGAAGGGGCGATAGATAGAAGAAGGATGGACACTAACGATAGGTTGGTGCAACAGGCAGTTAGGAAAACGTCTAACAGTCAAACTACTCCTTTGGAGGGAAGACAACAGCAGATATCTCGAAAGAAGACAGTGAGACATAGCATCCCTAATAGTCACAAGACCCTCTTCCCCAAAGAGGATAACTCATCGGCCCTTCACAATAGAAACAACAGAGGAAGGGGCAATAGGGGAAGAGGAGAGGCTCAAGAAGATAGGATGGGCGCCTCCCATCACTCGGCCACACCAGTGGGGGTTGCCTGGCAAATCACTGGAAGGTGTGGCAGGAACTAGGGGCAGAGCAGTGGGTGGTGGATGTTCTCAGGATCGGGTATTTGATGCCCGTTCGAGGTAACCCCGCCCCTGACAGATCAACCATTACCCCACGTTTTACCCCTCACTTATGCCCACAAATCTCAGAAGGCCACTATTCTGCAGGACGAAGTGAAGAAGATGATGGAAAAAGGAGCTGTGCAACAAGTATGCAGTCCGGCAAAAGGCTTCTACAGCAGGATTTTCCTGGTACCCAAAGCCAACGGGGAGTGGAGGACAGTAATAGACCTATCAACGCTGAATCTGTTTATAAGGAAAACCAGTTTCAAGATGGAAACTCCGAAAACGGTTCTACAAGCAGTCAGAATCGGAGACTTTATGCTGACAGTCGATCTAAAGGATGCATACTTTCAGATACCAGTCCATCAGTCTTCAAGGAAATTTCTCCGCTTCAGTCTTGCAGGGAAAGCTTTCGAATTCAAGGTCCTGTGCTTCGGATTGACAACGTATACTCAAGTTTTTACAAGAGTGTTCACCCTCGTGTCGGCGTGGGCGCATGCTCAGGGGATCAGGCTAATAAGATATCTGGACGATTGGCTGGTGATAGCAAAGTCCAGGGAGAAATTACTCAGGGACAGGGCGGCCCTCCTGCAGCTTTGTCACAGCCTAGGTATTGTGGTAAATCAGGAGAAGTCGCAGTGGATTCATCAACGTTTGGAATATCTGGAATGGTGGATAGACACAACACAAGCCAAAGTATTCCCGACAGACCGAAAGAATAGAGAAATGCAAAACAAGGGGTGGTGAATGCCTTTCTGGGAAAACAGACACAGCCAGCAAGACAGTGGCAGGTGGTGCTGGGAATCCTAACCTCCCTGGAGAAGCTAGTACCACAAGGAAGGCTACACCTTCGGTCCCTACAATGGAGGATGAAGGAGTTTTGGTCACCAACAGTAGATCACCCGTACAAGCAAATTCCCTTGTCGGCAGAAGTGAGGAAAGACTTGCTGTGGTGGGTGAACGACGACAATCTGACAGTGAGTGTCCCCCTTCAACAATCCTCCCCAGACCTCTTGCTGTTCTCGGATGCGTCACTAGAAGGCTGGGGAGCCCATATGGAGGAGTTGATGGTGTCAGCAAAATGGAGTTGCAAGGACAGAGAACTCCATATAAACGTGCTGGAGTTGAAAGCAGCTTTTCTGGCTCTACAGGAATTCAGGGAGAGAGTAAAGGGACACTCAGTGGTATTGATGTCAGACAACACCACAGTAGTAGCTTATATAAACAAGCAAGGAGGCCTAGTTTCTCGGCAGTACATGTGATGACAGTTCAACTTCACCAGTGGGCTATAGAGAACCTGGTAGACATCAAGGCCAGGTATATTCCGGGAAAAAGAAACATAGTGGCCGACAAGTTGAGCCGCAGGGATCAGATTCTGGGAACGGAGTGGTCCCTATGCACCAACAGGTAGTGGACAGGATGCTCATGTTGTGGGAAGGACCGATCATAGACCTATTCGCAACCAGGTACAACAAAAAGTTGGAAGTGTATTGTTCAGTTGTCCCAGACGCAGAGGCAGTAGCAGAAGATGCGCTACAACACCCCTGGGACAATCTGGACGTGTACGCATTTCCTCCATTTTGTCTAATCCGTCAGGTTCTGAACAGGGTAATGCGGTCTCAGAACCTCAAGATGACCCTGGTAGCCCCGTTATGGCCGAAAGCAGAGTGGTTTCCAGACCTACTGGAACTCCTAGTAGATGTGCCAAGAGAGTTACCTCCATGGAGCAACCTTCTGTGTCAGCCGCACGTGGAGAGGTACCACCAGTCGGTGAAGTCCCTATCGCTTCACGGGTGGAGACTGTCAAGTATCTCCTCCGAGCGCGAGGGTTTTCGCAGAAAGCAGCAACTCAGATGGCAGGTAATATCAGAAAATCATCTGCGACAGTATACCAAGGAAAGTGGTCAGCATACTGTGATTGGTGTCGTAGAGGGAACGTGTCTCCACTCGGTACCACTATTCAGCAGTTAGCAGACTTTCTGATATATCTCAGAACAGAAAAACATATGTCTGTATCTGTAGTGAAGGGGTACAGGGCGGCTCTAGCCTCAGTCTTACGAATGAAAGGAGTGGACATATCGTCTTCATGGGAGTTGGCCATGCTGATGAGGAGCTTTGAACAGTCATGCCCACCAAAGGAGCTAAAAGCCCCAGATTGGGATCTGACCAAGGTACTGAGTAGTCTGACAAAACCCCCCTATCGGAACGAACCACTAAGGCAGTCCACGGATAGGAGCCTGACCTGAAGACAGTCTTCTTATTGGCCCTGGCTTCAACCAAAAGGGTGGGGGAGCTACATGGCCTCTCATATCTCATAAAGCACTCAAGAGGTTGGAGATCAATGGTATTTGAGTTTCTCCCAGAATTCGTGGCCAAGACCCAAAATCCAACAATAGTAGACGGCAGATTCGACTCCTTTACCATACCTTCCTTGGCAGACTTTGTAGACAACGACAAAGCTGAGATGCTCCTGTGCCCCGTCAGGGCACTAAGGGAGTACTTAAAGAGAACAAGGCACCTCAGGCTGGGGTGCCGGAGGTTGTTCGTAAGTACAGGACGGAACAAGAAGGAAGTGTCCAAGAATACAATATCGTTTTGGCTAAGGGAGACGATCAGAGATGCTTATACGGCAGAAGACAGAGGGTCAGATAGCCAGGTGGGAGCTAGAGCTCATGACATCAGGGGCGTGAGTGCTTCCCTGGCATTTAAGAAGAACATGTCTGTGGATAAAATTCTGAAAGCTGGCGTGTGGAAACGCCAACAACTTTCACCTCATTTTATTTGAAAGATGTTGCCCATAGATCCTTGGACACCTTTTCCTTGGGTCCAGTGGTGGCGGCCCAACAAGTGATATAGTTCATCCAGTGCCCCTGGCGGGTCAGTTTGTGTCTAGTCTAAGATGAAGGTATGAAAGTAGAATGGATGGGATGACTAGTCTTTTTTCTTTACTACTTTCTTCCTACTCCTTTAACTACGGGCAATATGAAGGAGAGTACCGTCATGTGCTGGAACGGACTAGATGCAGGTGAGGTGGTCAGCCATACTGTGAAGCTATCTTAGGTGATGATATACTTTTCAGTAGCAACACACCCCTCTGGATAATAGGGAAAAGAGGGGTGAAGGTGGATCCAGTTGCAAGGGACAAGAGTAAACAGTAGAATGGTATCTACACCCAGTGGGAGAAAACCAATAGATCCGCTTATATCTTTGGTCCTAGGTTCATTGTCCATTCTCTTAGAATTTCCCTATATATTCGGAAATGGATAAGGTGGCAAACTCCCAGTCAGTTGTAGAGACTTACCTCCCTCCAATAGTAAGTCTATCCTAATGTTAAGACCGAAGGTTTGTTTCGTGTATGAACAAATACCAAATTTGTAACTAATTTGTATTTTTCATAACTAACAAACCTGAGGTCTTAACAGTTAAAGGCCCACCTCGAACCACCCCTCTAGTAGTCTAACTGGGTTAGAAATATAACTGGTGGGTCACAGGTAGCTGTGGGCATTCTGGGTATACATGCCCCGTGACCTGGTATAGATGCCATTAGTCCCTTGATCTCACAAGTGTAATTTTAATTCTACCGGTTTCCAGCTTGGCGCTAGTAAATCCTAATGTTAAGACCTCAGGTTTGTTAGTTATGAAAAATACAAATTAGTTACAAATTTGGTATTTTTAAACCAGTAGGTCTTATTGCTACACAGTTTGTGTCTAGTCTAAGATGAAGGTATGAAAGTAGAATGGATGGGATGACTAGTCTTTTTTCTTTACTACTTTCTTCCTACTCCCTTTAACTACGGGCCAATATGAACGGAGAGTAACCGTCCATGTGCTGGAATGGACTAGATGCAGGTGAGGTGGTCAGCCATACTGTGAAGCTATCTTAGGTGATGATATACTTTTCAGTAGCAAGCACACGCCCCCTCTGGATAATAGGGAAAAGAGGGGTAAGGTGGATCCAGTTGCAAGGGACAAGAGTAAACAGTAGAATGGTATCTACACCCGTGGAAAACCAATAGATCCGCTTATATCTTTGGTCCTAGGTTCATTGTCCATTCTCTTAGAATTTCCCTATATATTCGGAAATGGATAAGGTGGCAAACTCCCAGTCAGTTGTAGAGACTTACCTCCCTCCAATAGTAAGTCTATCCTAATGTTAAGACCGAAGGTTTGTTTCGTGTATGAACAAATACCAAATTTGTAACTAATTTGTATTTTTCATAACTAACAAACCTGAGGTCTTAACAGTTAAAGGCCCACCTCGAACCACCCCTCTAGTAGTCTAAACTGGGTTAGAAATATAACTGGTGGGTCACAGGTAGCTGTGGGCATTCTGGGTATACATGCCCCGTGACCTGGTATAGATGCCATTAGTCCCTTGATTCACAAGGGTAATTTTAAATCTACCGGTTTTCCAGCTTGGCGCTAGTAAATCCTAATGTTAAGACCTCAGGTTTGTTAGTTATGAAAAATACAAATTAGTTACAAATTTGGTATTTTTAAACCAGTAGGTCTTATTGCTACACAGAACCAACTGCAATCCAAGTTAATGGATTATATTTCATAAATTGATAGTTTCAAGGTTCAGAGGTCATTCATGGATGGCAAAAGCAAAGGACAGTCTTAATGGGGAACAGATTACAAGTGACAAAGGTGTCAGTTCTCATTTTATTGCTTAATTAATACCATAACAGTATTTTTATTCGTGTACTATTTTAACTTTGGTTGATGAAGCATTAAGGCTTTGTCCTAAATAAAGATTCCTTTTAGTATTTGAATAACAGGAGGCTTTAAATTGAACAATTGGATAGAATAGCCTGATAGACTGTTGGAAGAAGTAAAATATGCTAAGTTTTTTTTTTTTTTTTGTCACAATAGATTTTTTATATTCTCTGTTATGTAGAACTTAGAATTAGAATAAGGATGTAAAAGTTTGTTTGCAACTAATGTGGAATTTGAACAATATCCTAGTGTGTTATGGACTGTGCACAGCAAGGAAAGTAAATACTACAGCTGACCTCCAATATTCGAGGGGATGGGGACCACAGCCCCTGTGAATAGCTAATCTGCGAATGCTCGACACCCCTCTGAAACATTTTAAACTGCCTATTTTGATAGTTCAAACACCTAAAACCCCCTTCTAAAAATGTGTACCTGCCTATTTTAATAGTTTTGTCATGAAAAATGCAGTCATGAAAATAAGAAAATATATTAAATAGTGAATATTTCTCTATGAGAAGTTCTGCAAATAGGCAAATTTTCTGCAAATAATGATGATACAGGAGACCTTGTCCTCCACACAAATAGCTAAAATCCACAAATACTTGAAATCACTAAAAATGCATGGAACTGCCTATTTGATAGTTATATATTTATAAAAAAAAAAAAATGAAAATGCTTATACCCGAGTTTTTTTAGTTTTATCACAAAAAGTGCATTTAGTAAAAAAATTTTGTGAAAATACAGTAATTTGTGAATATTTCCCAGTGAAAAATACTGAATAGGCAAATTTTCCACGGGTAATTGGTATATACGGTTTGTAGAAAAATCCCCAAATCGTGAGTCTGCAAAAGTGGGATTTAGCTATACGTTCCACAGGAAAATCTTCAAATAGGCAAAGGTGCAAATCCAGAGCCACATATGAGGGGGTGGGGGTGTCACCTGTAAATATATTTAGCAGATGTGGGGTTAACAAGAGAAAGGTAAGTGGGAAAGGATCATGTAGACTGAATATTAGTGGATAAAGAATAAGCAAGATTAGGACCAGTTGACTGTATGGGGAATTTGGCAACTGTTTGTCAGCCAGACACACTTGTATTGTAGACTCCCTTAGTCTGAATAGTGTTAGATGAAATGAATAAGGAGGATGAATTGGTGTGGAGCAACCAGTCTTAACAGCAGTGTCTAAGGAATTATCAGGATAAAGTTTAGTGGCAGATTAGCAGTCAGTGTGACCGCTAGTAGCTGTTGAATTATGGAGATAGGAAATTAAAAACTTTTGAGAAAAGGGTTCAGATTGAAACCTATACCTCGAAATTTAATTAGAAAGTGAACAAGACAGAAGAAAACTCGGTTCACATTCCTACCTACTGAATCATTGTAGGTTCCATAAGCAAAATTAAGAGATGGATATTGCTATCTACAAATTCACTTCATTCTTATTGTGATTCAGAACTCGTCTTTATTCGTCATGAATGCTTTTTTAAACTGATTTTGGCTTGTGAACCAAGTTGTTACAAATATTTGTGGTAGTCCAGTTGTTTGTGTATGGCATACCCTTGAAATTATGGATATTTTCACTATTCTATATTTGTGAATTGAATGCTTTAATTTTGGTGTTCATGAGTACTGTTGGTTTTCAGAGGAATAATTTTTTTTTTTTTAAATAAAAAGATGTTAAAGCTCAAGCTCTAGGTACTATGTAGTATCTGCAACCTTATATTTTGGCAAAAGTATTTTCAAACCAACATGAAATGTTTTCTGTAGTTTTGGTAGTTAAGTATTCTCAAAGAGAAAAAACCTCTCGTCACTCAGCAAATCTCTGTTGCTTGCAGGACTCGTCTTAATGACAAGAGAATCCTTACAACTTTGAGCGTGTTGTTAGGCATGGACGTAGGAGCAGCGCCAATGGATGATGACGACGACGACGAAGATTCTGAGCAATCTCCGCCACCTAAAAAAGCATCTCCTCCTCCGCCTAAGAAAGAGGAAAAAATGGAAGTTGACAAAACACCAGAACAACTCAAGGTAAAAGTGTTTGTTATACATATTGACCCTAGGAGTCTACATGATCTCAACATTTTCAGAATTAACCCATACTGGACAGATGTGATCATATGAGGAACTATTAACAGGTTTTGAGAATGCTGGACTAACTCAAATGAGTGTTAATGTTAGGCACTGTAGGGTTGGATGAATTTGGGGGGAAAGTTGTTCATATTACTTCCATGGGCCGTAAATGCCTTTTGGCAGCTCTAGTAACTCAGTAGAGGACAGTGTATTTTGAAATTGGATGGGTGAATGTACTGCCCATCCCTATCCCAGGTCATCTTTTTATGTATTTGCTCATAAATAAACCCAGGGGTTGCTGTTGGTTTTAGTTCTTATCTATTATGGTAGTATTTCAGGGGAAATAGTAAAAAAAAAAAAGCAAAGGAATGTAAGGAAAAACATACATATATCTTCAAAAGGTACTGCATCTCCTCAGCTCAGTATTTATTATAACTGTTTTACAATCAGTGTACTCAGAATTTGTTACTGATTTTAGTTCTTATCTGTTGTTATATTGTGTGAGCTGTAATTATGATTTTCACAGAAGTGATTTACCAAACAACTATATAGGTGAAAGCTTCCTTACCAGGCAGTTGAAACTTCAAATTTTGGCAGCGGTGATGCCATCATTAGTGTAGGTGAACAGTGCCCGCCATCTTTCAGGAACACCTGGCGCTGCTGAGCAAACAACCAACAATTTGTTTTCGGCCGGCTACTGGTTAACATCGGTGGTTCCTGCTGCAGTCTTATTTCATCGCTTTTGTGTTATCTATATTTTTGGTGAAGTATTCTTTTGGTGGTTGATTTATTAGCTTTCATTTAGCTTTTCAGTTAGCTAAATTAGCTTAGTGTTAATTATGTTGGACTCTAGTTAAAGGGGGCAAGAGTGCAATAAAGAATTGACTTGCAGTGAATGTCAGGGTTGGGATGATCCAATGTGGGAAACTTTTGTCAAGAAATTGAATAGTGCCCAGTGCCAATGCAAGTGTTGTTCCTGAGGAGGTGGCTGTCCATCCCCCCAGTACTCCCAGACAAAGGCCAGTCCTGCTCCCCTGCACCCGGAAGATGTACTAGAGGTCGAAGGGAGATGGGTGGGTTTTGCCCACGGGCAGTCATCGACTCCGTTGAACCTGTTGACTCGAGGGTTTCGACTAAGCACCATTGGAAAGGCATTGATGTGAGTGAAGTGGAGTTTTCGTGGGAGTCGGAAGTGTCGTCGCCGGACAAGAAGCAACGTCATAGATGTCTAGTGGTTTCTCATCCTCTCAAGAGGCATGCTTCTTTTGCAGATTGTTTGACTCCTCCAGTTAGAAGCATAAGGAGCCAGTAAGGAGTCCACATCCATCCTGCAGTTTTGTGCCTGACCCTTTTGTTTAAGGATCACATCAGGCATCAGGAGAGAGTCAAGGTCATGCTGATGACAGATTCTGGCTCCAAGGTGCTCGGATCATCAGACTCGCTCCAGCGCTGTTGACTCTCCCAGGTGCTCGTTGACAGGAGTCTCTTCTTATTCACCTCCTCCTGTGCAAACCTCACCATTCAGTCAATCTGACTGAATCGTGAATCATTTGACTTCTACAGCTTTTAACGTCTATACCCTTTGCGCCAAAGATGATAGATCATTAGGACCATTTAGGCAGCAGCTTCAAGAATTAATGGGTTTTCTCAAGAAAGCTACTGCTCCCTGGGGGGAAGATATTGTTCTGTCGCCTGTGTCGTTAGAACAAGAGGAACCAGAGCAGGATATTCAAACCTTCTGAAGTATTTTCTACTGAATTATTTAGATTTCTTCGAATCAGCTCCCCCCTCCTCTCCACTCAAGAGTTTTGTAATGGACAGGAAGACAGTCGAGAGTGGATTGCCGAAGTTTGTGCTATCACAGTCCGCAAAAAAGGTGTTGGAGGTGAACAAGTGGTTGGCTACCAAACCAGAGTTAGGGAAGGCATCTTTTGCCTATCCACTATCAAAACTTCTCACTAAGAAGTACTGCTTTTACACAAGTGTAAAGGTTTTTTCCCTGGGAGTTTCTGCCTCTTCCTCCCGATGAGATGCCTCTGGTCTGGCAGACGCTAATAGAAAATCAGCTTTTGCTGTGGCGAAAGTGATGTTTTTGACACTGGACTTTTGACTATCTTGTTAAGAATTTGTTTAGAGGCATGAAAGTCATTATTGAGGAATCCCAGTCTTCATGTGAAGAATTCGCGTCGGACTGGTTGGGTGCCTTGTCCGGCAGTGAGAGATGGCTCAGGAGAATTAGCTTCCCTTTTCACAAGGGGGATTCTCAAGAAGAGGGAATTGTGGTGCTGCTTTTCCTCCAGGGGAGTAATGACCCAGAAATGTACTTTGCTCTTCCCACCCCTGAAGTCACACCTTTTTCCAGGTGATTTTGGATCTCAAAAAAGAATTCAACGAAAGATCTCCTGAATCAGTCTACAAGGTGCCTGAAGGAGAGACCACCTACAGGAGCTAAGTCGTCTCCATTACAGAAGCACCCCTTTCAGGGAGGCAAGATGAAGCTGCAGACATGACCCTAGTCCAACTTTTGTGCCCCAGCTAAGTCAACCAAGAAGGCATCCTTCAAGTTGACATCTAAGTAATCCAGAAGTCCTTCACACACCAGTAGGAGTGAGACCTGGGAAGAGTGGGGCCAGAGAGGAGCAGAACCGTGGGTAGTACAAGTGCTTCGGGAAGGTTACTCAAGCCTCTTCCAAGAAGAACCCCGTTGTCCAGTGTTCCCATTGCATTGACAGCATACTTTGAGGGATCAGGAGAGCCTTGGCTATAAGCAAAGAAGTGGAGGCTCTGATCAGGAAGCAAGCAATAGAGGAGGTAAAGAACTTTTAAACCTGAAAGGGTTTACAACAGACTTTTTGACGTCCCAAAGGCTTTGGGGAGCGGAGGCCCATTCTAGACATCAATGCTTTGAACCTTTGTGTTTTGAAGACAAAATTTCACATGGAAACAAGTCATTCTGTTATATCAGCTTTCCAGCCAGATGACTGGATGATGACCCTCAACATGGAAAATACCTACTCCCATGTCCCTAGTCACCAGTCGTCCATGAAATTTTTGAGGTTCATCTTCAAAGGAAAAATTGAGGATTCCTTATTTGATGATGATTCATGACTAGTTCAGTCCAAGAGTTCTTAGTTCATCCATCTTGCTTAGCCCTGGAGTGGATGAATTTACTAGGGACTTCAGCATCGGTGGAGTCGTTCATAACATTAGGCCATCTCCACATTAGACCTCTCCAGTACTTCCTGAAGGCAAGCTTGAATCGGAAGGATCAACCAAGACTTGTTTTTTCAATTACAGAGGAAATAAAACTAGATCTATGGCTATGGTGGTGGCTGTCGCTGGAGAAGCTTCAAGAAGGGATTTCTCTTGTAACTCTGAACCCTGACCTAGAGTTTTTCTCTGATACATCAGACAATGACTGGGGAGCACTTTTAGGAGGGAAGAGAGTATCAGGGATCTGGACAGACCAACAGAAGGCCCTCCACATAAACGTGAAGGAATTGGAGGTGATCTTCCCAGGACTTCAGGCCTTCGCACTGTTAGTCGCAGGGAGAAACTTGGTGATTTATGTAGACAACACCACGGCTCTGTCATATGTCCACAAATAGATTGTGACTCATTCGTTTTCTCTCAAGGTGGCCAAGGATCTTCTACTTTGGGCGAACCGTGACAAAGGCAAGTTTTTTCCGTGCTTAATTCAAGATAAGATGAATGTCTTAGTAGACTAACTGAGTCGCTTCAACCAAGTTCTCCTTACGGAATAGGCTCTGAATGCGAGAGTTTGCCAAGATCTTTGGAGGTTACAGGGGCAAACCATCCATAGATCTCACCTGTTCCAGGTCTGCAAGCTTGGAGAACAGATGTGGTGCTCCTGGAATTGACAGGACTCGATGTTTATGCCTTTCCTCCCTTCAGACTCACAAGAGAGGTCATCAACAAGTTTGTCGCATCAGGATGTGTTAATGACTTGTGGCACCATTCTGGCCCAGGAAAGATTGGTTCC
The DNA here is from genome assembly GCF_015104395.2 of Macrobrachium nipponense. Taxonomy (NCBI): domain Eukaryota; kingdom Metazoa; phylum Arthropoda; class Malacostraca; order Decapoda; family Palaemonidae; genus Macrobrachium; species Macrobrachium nipponense. Next base: position 50,056,261 of record NC_061103.1, read on the forward strand.
CAGATCTTCTCACTCTGCCTGTGAACTTCCCCAGACTTCTTCCACAAAGTCTATATCTACTCGAACAATCCCACTTTAAGAGGTAGTATCAAGGGTTATTCACTCTTGGCCTGATAGGCTCAGACTGTCAGGAATCCTGTCAGAGAAGGGATTTTCTGCAGAGTGGCAGAAGCTATTGCAAGATGTAAAAGCTGCTTCTTGCAAGTGGAGTATTTTCTGAAGCTGGTGCCGACAGAGTCATATCTTCTTCTTCATCCTCTATTGCACAAATAGTGGAATTTTTGCTATTTTTTGAGAGAAGAAGAAACTGGCTACTCTCATAAAGGGCTGTAGATCTATGCTTTCCTTGGTATTTAAGCATAGATGACTTAACCTTTCGACCAATCAGGATATCAGTGACCTAATCAATTCCTTTGAAACATCGAAAGTGGAAAAGTTTGGGGATGTCAATTGGAACCTTGACATTGTCTTGCAATGTTGTTTGCTTTTTTAAAAACTTATGAAGAAGACACTATTTTTAGTGGCATTGACAACAGCTAATATGGTGAGGGAGATTCATGACACCTGCAAGGAGGTGAGTTTCACTTAAAACAATGCAGTGTACTCTCATGTAGGATACTTTCTTTTAAAGAACGAAGACACATTGAAGCCTTGGTCTCGTTCTTTTATAATTGAAAACCTCTTGGACATATTGGGACCAGAGGAGGAGGAGAGACTGTTTTGTCTATTAAGAGCTATTGGGTATTATTTTCATAGGACTGAGAAAAGAAGAACATCGAATCGTCTTTGGTGTTTGGAGAGACCCTACCATCCACTCTCCAAGAATGCTCTTTCAGTTTTTCTAAAGTCCACTCACAAGTTTGAGAGGTCCTCCCTGTCCTTAAGGTGAAAGCACACAAAATTTGAGTAGTAGTGACCTTTGCTTTTCAGCACAATAAGTCTGTCTTCCATCCTTCAAGCCACATTTTGGAAATCGAAGTTAGTGTTTGCTTCACACTATCTGAAAGACACAGAATCAACTTTTGAAAAAAACTGTCTTAATGTGGGGCCATTATCTGTAGGTGGCATGGTGTTGGAAGAGGAAGCATTGGGGGGACTTCTTTCCTTCTGCCTCTTTGCCTTGTGTATTTCGAGGGTTGTCAATCTTTGGGAAGCCTGGGGGTACGATGTACTCAAAGTACCCTCTAGTTTTTTTGGGTTGGGTTGTGTGGTTTTAAATTTAGTGTAGGTGATGGTATTTTGGTTTGTTGTCTGGTCTTTGCCCAGGGCAAGGACAAATTGTATGTCTTATGTTAATCATCGGAGAATTGCCATGGTTACAAAATCCCACAAGAAGTACGGACAAACCTGGCCATTACTGCCACGTCTCCTACAGGTGATGAGAGCGCCGACCAGAGGCATTAATTTATTTAAGGGTATCAGCCGGGGGGCCTGGGTTATCATAAGCTATCATAATGAAAGTTACAGTGCTGATTTATATTGTTTTAATTAATGTGTACACAAAATATTTATGGGAGCAAAAATGTATTTTTTGTGAGTTTGTTTTTAGATACTTTTTTTTTTTTTCCTCCAAATTTTGAAAACACTATCCACCATTATTTATCAATCAATTTCAGATATTCAAAAACCAAATCAAAGATTATATCACAAAGAAAAATTGCATAAATAGAATTGTCAAGTTAGGTTTTGTTTACTATGAAAAAATAAAATAATAAATAGCACCAAAAACCCCCACAAATTACATAAAGTATTATAGAAAATACAATTAAAAATGAAAAATTACCATGCAAAATTATTCCCAAATAATTACTGAATATTATGCTATTTGAAGTATTCAAAACCATTTATAAATCACTTGTTTATGGAGATTTGAATGTAGAAAACTAATGTTTTGAGAAAAACCCAATCAAAATTTCTCTTACTGTCACACTCAAAGGTGTCTTGAAAAGCTTAGCTGGCACCTGGTCCCCTCCCCTCTAATATACTAAAATATATAAAATAAAGTCTAGCTGGTTCTGAACTTTTGTCAACAATTTCAAACACGAGCTAGTTACACTAGCTTTTGTAGGGAGAGTCATTATTGCATCTTATTATTATTATTATTTTTTTTTATCAATTTCATCTTATCATAAAATGCAATTTTTGTGACAAAACTATTAACAAACCCAGTTTAAAAATTTTTAGTGGGTTTTTCTTGAGTCTTAACTGACAAAATAGGCTGTTTTAGCGTTTTTATAGGGGTTCCAACTATTCGCTTGTTTTAACTATTTGGGGGGGGGGGTGTCTGGTACGCATCCCTCACGAATAGGGGGGGACCACTGTATTTGCTAATATTACGTGAACTTGCTTCCCTTGTACAACCAAACTCAGTCAATTGTTGGTCATATGCTCGGCAGCATATGACCAAAAGTGGGCAGGAAAATTTGATTTTTCGACTGCCAGTTAAGGAAACTTTCAGCTATGTAATTGTTTGGTAAGTATATGTGAAACTTTATTTTATGAAAATATTTTACAAATTCAAATGAGATAAATTATAATAAAAAGTATAACTTGGTAAAATTAGCAAATTTTTACAAATGTCTGGGAAAAGAGGCCCTCGCACAGGGTTGTAAATATTTACTCTCAATTTCCTAAGGAAGGTACATAAAAATTGTTAATTTATTTTTCTTACACCATGTGCATTTGCGTATCTTCCTCTTTCTTTTTTTTTTTTTTTTTTTTTTTTTTTTTTTTTTTTTTTTGGCCAACCTTGAAGTTTGCCTAGTCTGAGGGTGTGCTTGATATAGTATACGTATTCAGCCCATCTTGTAAGGGTTAATTCTCAGACCACCACAAATATGGTTTTTCTGTGTTAGAAGACTGACATTTTAATAGCAGTTCATTACGGTAGTTGGTAAAGTATTGACAGTAATAGATAACAAACTGCTTTATTTCATGATTTTTCAGGCTCTTCAGTGTAAGGAAAAAGGAAATGCTGCTTACAAGTCCAAAGATTTTCCTACTGCGTTGAATCACTATGATGAAGCAATCAAGTTGGATCCTACTGATATGACTTTCATCAGTAACAAATCTGGTAAGTTGTCCCAGTTTGCTTTAAGGGCAAGTAAGTCAATAAGTTATGGTTTTCATTATTTAATAATTTACAGCAATGTACTGCACATAGTGCATACTAAAAGCTGCATCCCTTAGGTAGTTGTTCTCTTGTCTGCAGTAATGTTACCTTACAGTTGGGTGTAACCATGTGAGCTAGCTTAATTTAGTGAATTTTTGTAAACTTAGGTCATAATTTTTCCTTGTACCAGTTGGCTGTGCTCTGATGAGTATGACCATAGTGCATTTTAGGTGAGATAGGTCCCAGTACAGGCAGCCCTGGTTATTGGCGGGGCTTCCGTTCTCAGCTGGGTGCTAAGTGAAAACTGCCAGTAACCAAAACTTGGTGATTTATGGTGCTTGGGGCGCCGAGTTTTGGTTACTGGGGCTGTTGTTGGATATATTATGGTGCCATAACTTATTACCAGCACCTTATGGTGCCATATCTCTATTATCAGCACCTTATGGCGCCGATAACTGAAACTCAGCCCGTTTTGATGCCATAAATCATCAATTTTCAAGCCCCATAAAACTGGATCACCATTAACCAAGACCACCGATAGCCGGGGACTGCCTGTGTTTTGTGTCATCCATAACTGCTTGTAATGGTTCTCATGTGTACAGAAAAGGATCCACATTGTATTTTGGAGATTTAGTGTGACTCCTGTCATCCATGTAACTTTGACTGCCGTGAATTGCTGGCTGATGGATTACAACCTGGTCTTTCCTTTATTTTAAGGTTCAGCTCCTTACAGGCTAAAGTTTATTGGTGAACTTTGATTGAGGAAATCACTGAGAATCATTCTGCCTTTCAGTTCTGAATATCTTTCACATTCCCTTAAGAAAGCTTGAATTGCTGGTTTGTGGTAGGGCGACAGACATTTACTAGGTGTAATCTTCCTATGATGAAGTCCATTTTCACCATTTTTAGAGAAGTTACTTAAAATGCGAGGTTCATGCACGAGATGAGCATAGGATATGACTGCCTGGGATTTTTTCTGCCTGTTCTTGCCAAACCAGCATAAATGTAAATATTTTAGGAGCCATGGGTGCTTGTTCCAGGCCTGTAGGTTCTCAATGATGCCAGTTTTCTGTCATGTGAATGCCAAATATTAAGAGGGTGTTTCTAAAGTCCTTTGAGTAGGACCTACATCTACACTTAGCTTACACTATACCGTCTGATAAAAGTTAAAGAGGTATACCACATTTAAAGATCTCTCCAGTCATCTATTTTCTGCTAACCATCTTGGCTTCACATAGCTGACCCTTTGGATCCTTTCATTTTTCAAAGAGTTTGGTGAAATGCCTACTTTCATGTACACCAGGGCAGTCATTTATTTGCAGCGGGGGCACATCTTCCCTCTCCAAGTCACAAGTCTCCCTACTGCCCAAGGCCTTGCAACATTCAATCTCGGTGCCAGCAGTCATCTTTTTTTCCAGCTTATGCTTCCAGGAAATCTTTTTAGATGAAGGGTTCATATCTTGTCCCAGACAAGGAGGATTGTTATTAGCCAAATTGCCAGTTATAGGATGAAGGCACATACGGGGTTGTTCTTCCTTACAGCTCTTTGCAGCGTGCCATTTGCCCTTAGGTGCAACTGTTTTTGTTCATTTTACTGTACCACCTTTCATATTCTTGTGCTTCTATCTTACTCTCCACCCTCTTCTAACATTTGATTCATAGTACAACTGAGTTTTTTCTCCTTTTACACCTTTTAAACCTTTTATGTACTGTCAATTTCCATTTCAGCACTGAATGACTTCATAGGTCCCAGTGCTTGGCCTTTGGCCAAAATTCTATATTCAATTCAACTGACAATATAGAACCCAGGGTTATTGATGTCTTGTGCAATGGTATAGCCTTCCTTTTCTGAAGGCAAGTTCCCTTATGTTGCTTTGAATGCACAAAATAGTTAATTGAGGAAGTATGAAGAGTTGCTGTTTCAGATGAGTAAGTTCTTCATTTAACCTCTTCCAAGTTGAAGATAGGAGTGTCATTAAGAGAGTTTTTTTCATGATGCCTATTTAGTCGTTTTGCATCCTCTGCCTCTGCCTGTCAGAGGCATCAAAAGGTTTCACACGAGCTTTGACTCATTGGTGACAGTTGATATCCATGTCTACTGTCCTCAATTATACTAGTTGGTCATGGGGTTCCGTTCCCAACGGCGTGACGATGACTAAAAATCGGCAAAAATAGTGCCGATCCCTGTTTATTGCCACTGTTAAGTGGCGATTGGTGCCAAAAACTCAGTCATCATGGCTAGACAAGTGCCATAAAACCAGATCTCCAATAACCGGGGGACTGCAACTGTGCACTAACTGTATATGCAAGCAATATCACTGGGTACAGTAAGTAAAAAATGTATTAAAAACATTAATATTTTAAATCCTAGTGTATTATAGTAATTTGTTTTTGCAAATGGATACTGTTGGCATAACAGCATAACTGGGGACAGCAGGTCGCGCTTGAATATTTTTCTAGCATAGCCTGTCCAATATGCTACAATCATCCAATCTACCGAACCTGTTCACGTTCCTCTTCCAGTATAATCCAGCTTAATAGCATAAAAACAACGCAACTTGACTTACAACCCACAAACTGCAACCTAACACAGAGAGCTCGCATCTAAGCACATAACTACACGACTTGCTGGTTCATCTTGCTTTTGTTTACATTTTTCCCCCTCCTGCGCCATCATCTTGCAGTCTTGACATCACAACACAAGTGGTTTCACTTCGAAATATAATTATTGGTTTGTGGTGAAACATCTTATAAAATTGAACGTGTGGTTTTTTATACATTTTATAAATAAATACCACCCACATTTCACCAATGCAGAAAAATAAAAATAAAATGATACTGACTAAACTTTAAACTGATATATAATCAATACATACAATTTGATGGCCTGCCTGACAAGTCTTGCCACATCATACCCAAGGAATATTCCAATTTCACACTCCTGTAGTAGCCTTGGAATTGGGCACATTTTTACTCAGGTGCAAGATACATGTGAACTGCCTGCTTAGTAGGACTCTGGATGTAAAATGGGGATGCTATGGTATAGGTGAATTGTGTACTGTGAACATATGCGATATGAGTAAGGACTGTAATGTGTGATCTTTATGTTTATTGATGTCTGCCAGGCAGTGGCTCTAAAGGCCATGCAAAGTACAACCTTGTTCCATGTTTGCTATACAAGATTCTTAGATTTGAGAATAAACAAATATTGTATCAGATGTTATGCTCTCAGGAGTTTCTTTTATTCTTTTACCTGTAAAGTGATGTGTAATAATAATCAACTTCAATTTCAGCTGTTTATTTTGAAATGAAGAACTATGACGAATGTATAAAAGTTTGTCAAGAAGCTGTTGATGTTGGTCGTGAAAATAGAGCTGATTTCAAGTTAATTGCAAGAGTCCTCACCAGAATTGGTAATTGTTATAGGGCCAAAAAGGTAAGGACTAAGACTGTTTGTGTTTTTGTGTGTATGTTTGTGTGTGCGCATTTTTAAGTAAAGGTCATTAAGAAATTACGTACACCTGTTCTTAGTTTTGTATTTGGATGGGTAATAGTGAGATAAAAATTGGGGGAGGGGAGACAAATTGCTTGAAAGTGTATGAGAAAAGTAAAGTTATATGTTTGAATGAAAGCACGGCTGTGGAATGGCTGGGGAGGAAGGAAAAGAGCCCTTCTTAGTAACTACTTGCAGTACCTCTTGAGTTGCAAGATGCTAAAATTTAAGGAACCAAGCTGATAGGTACACAAGAATAAGGAATTGGTATAGGTTCCCATTAGGCATGTATCTGACAAAATGGCTCGCCACCCCCTTAGGTACTCGTAGTAGTTTATGGCTGAGCTGCCCTAGAATAAAAGTTTTTTTTATCTCTGTTGTATTCTTGGTCAACAAAAATTCCCTGACTCTGCAATTTGGTAAAACGCAGTGACATGAAAAGGCCTCTAGAGTCGGGCCACCCGATACTTAGGATATGTTTATTAACCCTTAAACGCCGACTGGAGGTATTTTACGTCAACATTTTTTGTCTCGGGTGCCGACTGGACGTATTTTACGTCGACATACAAAAGTTTTTTTAAACATTCGCGGAAAAATACTTTTAGGCCTTCCAGCCGAAAACTCTTGAATCACGTGCCTTGGGGGATGCTGTGAGTTCACGGATCAAGGGGTTGTTTTGTTTACAATCGTTATGCAGGCGCGCAAGCGCGAATTTCTTTCTTGACGCACTAAAAAGTATCTGTGACACATCTCGGAAATTATTTCGTCACTTTGACATAATTTTTGTACCATTTTAAATTAGCCGTTACATGGAGAATTATATATGAAAATGTGCGCATTTTTATGTAGAATACAACAAAAAAATACTCTTGATTGTAGCTTTTATCAGTTTTGAGATATTTTCATATAAATAACGATAAGTGCCAAAATTTCAACCTTCGGTCAACTTTGACTCTACCGAAATGGTCGAAAAACGCAATTGTAAGCTAAAACGCTTATATTCTAGTAATATTCAATCATTTACCTTCATTTTGCAATAAATTGGAAGTCTCTAGCACAATATTTCGATTTATGGTGAATTTATGAAAAAAATAACATTTTCTTTACGTCCGCGCGGTAACTTTCCGAAAAAATCATACGTGCGATTGTGGTAATGTTTGCACCATTTTAAATTAGCCGTTACATAAAGTTTTATATATGAAAATGTGTGCAATTTCATGTTGAATACAACAATAAATAATTGAAGGTTGTAGCTTTTCTCATTTTTGAAATATTTGCATATAAATCACAATAAATAGAAAAAAACCACGTTCGGTCAACTTTGACTCTACCGAAATGGTCGAAAAACGCAATTGTAAGCTAAAACTCTTACAGTCTAGTAATATTCAGTCATTTATATTCATCTTGAAACAAATTCGAAGTCTCTAGCACAATATTTAGATTTATGGTGAATTAAAAAAAAAAAAAAAAACTTTCCTTCCCTCAGTGCGCGGTGCCACAAATCTCCGAAATGCGTACGTCCCATTCTCGGAATATTTGCCCTGTTTCATATTAGGCATTTCATAGAGTTTTATATATGAAAATGTGCGCAATTTCATGTAGAATAAAACAAAAAATATTTGAAGGTTGTAGCTTTTCTAATTTCCGAAATAATTGCATATAAAAAGAAATATATAAAAAAATTTGACATTCGGTCAACTTTTAACTCGTCAGATATGGTCGAAAACTGCAATTGTAAGCTAATACTCTTACAGTATAGTAATATTCAATCATTTGTCTTCATTTTGAAAGAAATTTGAAGTCTCTAGGACAATATTTAGATTTATGGTGAATTATTGAAAAAAATATTTGTTTACGTTCGCGCGTTATGAATTCATGCATTATTTTGTGATAATATTTTCTCTGTGTTGCTTGTATTGTTTTAAAATGTGTTATATACCAAAATAATCGCAATTTAGTGTACATTACAACGAAAAAAAAGTAACTTGTTACCTTTAACCGTTTTGCGCACAGCGGGATTTGAATACAATTATATATGAAATTTTGTTTTTGCGCTATCATATATCTCATTATTTATATATGATAATGATATTTTTTTTCATTTTTGATGGTTGCATACTAAATTTCAGCCAATGACAAAAAAAGGAGCCAAAAATGAACTCTTAATCTTGAAAAGTAAGTGCGCTGTGATTTTTTGAAAAAAATATTTTTTCCGCTTCCTCGCTCACTCCGAAACACCTCCGGCACACGGGAGACAATTTTTATTTTACTGCTTCGGCGTTTAAGGGTTAGGATGAGTTGCATAATGAGACTACGTGGTGAAAGAGTTTGGAAGGAACTGTGCAACACATGGAGGCCTGTTATAGTGCCAGCATAAAGTAATGCAACCCAAAACAGTGGAAGGTGTACGAAGATAAGTAGTAGCAGAAGTTTGTGAAATGTTGTCACATCCATAGCACTTCTTCATGGGTCACATAGATAGTAATATTGTTAGTACCAAGAATGTAAATGTTAGTTTTATATAAGTAACTTACCAAGTAATTAGTACTTAGCTAACAATTATGCTTGCATCTCATCCTAATTAAAAAATTTGCAAACAGTTGACTTTTGCAAAAGGGGTGTGACAGACCCCGTCCACTGCAACGTGAACTAGCGAGCAACCGAAGCCAACAGCATCATTCTAATTTATGCTGTGCAGTCGACAACACAGTCTTGCTCATGCATTCATTGTTCATCGGTTTGTAGAAGTCTGTGAAATATCCTCTTTAGTTCTCAACTGGTACCTCTTTGGTTCGATTTGCTGCTATGATGCACATAACCATGTGCAGTAAGTGTAGGGTGTAAGTTTGTACAAGAGAGCTTACTTGTTTGGAGTCAAAGGACCTGAATAAATTGGAGAAAAGTAGGATTAGAAAGGCAGCCGCTTGTGCCGTAAGTAGGACGTCTGTTAGTAGAGATTCTTCACCTAGGCCTAAGATAGACCCCGGTCTTGCACTTACCTCTTCTAAAAATGACTTTCTCCCATCCTCATTCTTCTTTCTATTCCCCCACCCACTCCCAGGCTCAGCGCCATGCTACTGAACCGATGCCATTGCCAGTCTCAAATCTAGGATTAATTCCAGATTTGGTAGGAAATTTAACCTAGTTGTAACTTAGTCATCTGAGATAAGGGTGACCCTTCAAGTCCTCATGGATGAGGTTGAGAGTGTGTGTGACAAAGTGAATAGTGATAAAGTGTTAGTGGAGGAGGTGGTTTCCCATCCCATCAGCTCTCCTAGACGAAGGTCACTGTCCCGCTCCCCTGCTCCAGTTAGAAGACATACCGGAGGTCCAAGGAAAGCTGATGGGGTTTGCCCACAGATTGCTGCCCCCTTTATCCCTCCTTTTGTTAAATCCCAGGATTTGACTGTCTGCCATTGGAAAGGCATATCAGTGGATATGCGCCGCTTATCATCTAGTTCAGATTTGGAGTCGAATCACAGGCATTGCACCTGTCTTGTCACAAGGCTCCCACACCTGAGAGTCCAGTCATGGCTGCACTCCCATCACTGTCTCCCGTGCTTCCTGCTGTCTCCTGTTTTTCATGCACCTGTGATTACAGCAGACTTTTAACACTGCGCCATCTTCTTTCAGATGCTCTTCTCATCCTCTGTAACAAGTTCGAGCTTCAGAATTGGATGACCCCTCTCTCGCTCCATTCAAGGATCAACTTACGGAGATCCTCAATTATATCAGGAAAGCTCCTCCCTCAAGAGATACCAAGACTGCTCCTGACGTACCATCTGTTTCTTCAGGAGATGAGGATACAAAACAAAAATCTGCAACTTACTGCTTACAACTCTCTAAGGCTCAGCTCGATTTATCTCGCCCTCCCAAGGTGGTGCTGTCTACCTTCTCTAAGAAAGCCTTGAAAGTGGTCACATTTCCATACCCTCCCTCTCACTTAATCAAGAGAACCTATCGGCCTTATGCAACTGGACCCCTTAGTAAAGAATCTTTTCAAGGTTTTGGAAGTGTTCAGTTTCCTAGATTGGACAGTGGGAGCCCTCACAAGAAGATTGAACATGCAAAAGGATTAGATGATGCTGTTACTGCAGACCTTTTGGGCATGCTTTCTTGCACTGATAAAGCAATTCAAGATGCCTCTTCTGAACTTGGGTCTCTTTTCGCTTTTGGAGTGCTGAAGAAGAGGGACCTTTGGTGTTCGTTCACTTCGTGAGGAGGTTTAAGTTGTTGCAGAAATCTACCTTGCTTTTCCCACCTCTGGACCCATCTCGTCTTCTTCCTCAGGCGATGGTAGAGCAAATTGCTTTGGATCTGCAGAAGAAATCTACCCAGGATCAACTGACGCAGTCATTGCATCGCCCCAAGACTTCTTTGATTGTGTCCTCTTGCCAGAAGTTTGTGTCCACTTCAGCAGCACTCCTTTAGTGAGAAGAGACCTTAGTCTCAGTCTACGCCTCGCTCCAGCCTGTGCTTTTCAGTCAAAATCCTCCAAGAAGCACTCCTCCTCCAAGCTCCAGATAAAGATGTGAGCCAGAAGTCCTTCATGCTCCAGTGGGAGCCAAACTTCTCTTATTCTGGGAGAAGTGGAATCACAGAGGAGCAGAACCGTGGATTGTCAGGGTATGAAAGGAGGGCTACTGCATCCCAGGTTTGGAGACCCACCTTTTGTCTCTTCTCCCATCACATTGATGGCATACTTACGGCTCGGAGAGGTATTTGGTTCTTTCGAAGAAATTATCCTCCCTCCTTCTGAAGAATGCCTTAGACGAAGTAAAAGACACAAACTCCCAAGGCTTCTACATTCACCTATTCATAGTTCCCAAAGCATCCTGGAGCTGGAAGCCGGTATTAGATGTAAGCACCCTCAGTTGCCCTGTAGTAAAGACCAGTTCAAGATGAAGACGAGCCAGTCAGTCATGGCCTCCATTAATTTGGGCAATTGGATCATCACTGGATATGCAAGATGCATGTTTTCATATCCCCATCAGATGCCAGGAAATATCTCTTGTTCACCTTCCAAGGAAAGGTTTTTCAATTTTGGTCCCCGTGTTTTGGCCTCTCCACAGCCCCTCAAGTATTCTCTCGTGTCCTGTCTCCTCTCACCAAATAGCTCCATCTAGTGGGTATCAACATCAGCCTTGATCTATCTAGACAATTGGCTTCTTCACTCCCCTTCGAAGGAAACATGCACGAAGGACCTTCAAACAATACTCTCAAAAATTGGGAATCCTAAATTGCCAGAAGTCCCAGTTTTTCCAGCTCAGCAAGATTCTTTATTTGGGGATGATTCTCAACTCTAGGACCTTTCGGGCTTTTCCGTCCCCCAAGAGAGTCGCAGACTACATTCAGATGGTCAACAAGTTCTCTCTCTCTCGTCGTGGGCCCCTCAGTGGATGAGCCTTCTATGAACACTGTTTTCAATTGCAACCTTCGTTCCATTGGGCAGGTTGCACATGAGAAATCAATTCTTCCTCAAAGCCAAATGGGACAGGAAGACTCAACTGGACTCGATTGCCTTTCCTATCACTCGGGAGGTGAAGACAGATCTCCAGTGGTGGCTTCCAGACAGAAGATTTTCACCGGCGAGATCCGTTCGACTTCTACTCAAATGCCTCAGATCTAGGCTGGGGAGCCCTTCAAGGGAAACAAGAGGTTTCTGAGACAGGGCCCCCAAAATAGACAAATCTCCACAATATCAAGGAATTGAAGGCCATTCATCTGGGCCTCCTTCATTTCTCTTCGTCCTTGCACCACAACACACAGCCCTGTTGTATATCAAGAAACAGGGGTGCATACTCTTCTTCCATCTGTCAGATGGCAAAAGAACTGGTTCCGTTACCATGACACTCATCACAATTCATTCGAGGGAAATTGAATGTCCCGGTGGTGGAGCTGAGTCGTCGGAGACATGTTCTTCCCACCGATTGGACCTGGACAACAGGATTTGCACTGACCTGTGGAGATTGTGGGGCAGATCCTTCGTAGATTTGTTTGCAACATCGAGGAACAACTGCCTTCCTCTTTTATGTATTCCAGCCCTGGATCCCCTGGCTTAGGCAACAGACACCATGCTGTTAGACTGGTTGGGTCTGGACCTCTCTATCTTCCCTCCCTTCAGCTTGGTCACAACAATGTTTTGATGACACTCATCGCCCTGTTCTGGTCCACGAAGGAATGGTTCCCGGATCTTCTACATCATCTGGTAGACTCCTGCGGCTGCTTCCCCAAAACCATGGTTACTTAGAAAACTGCACTTCATGAGATACCACAAAGGGTTGTCCACTCTCACTCTAACAGGCTTCAGACTCAAGAAATTCATGAGAGCAAAAGGATTTTCAAGAGCAGCTGCAGAGGCTATTGCAAAATGCAGACGCCAGTTTATGAAGTGGGCAGTGTACCGTAGATGGTGCTTCAGACATCACATCTTGTCTTCTGAAAAATCTGTAGCCCAGATTGCAGATTTTCTTCTGAAACTTCTGTAGCCTAGATTGTGGATTTTCTTCTCATCTTGAGGACTTCTAAGAACCTATCCTTGTCCACCATTAAAAGTTACTGGGCCATGCTCTCCTCGGTTTTCAAGCACTGAAATTTGGATCTTTCTATTAATCAAGATCTTCATGACCTATTGAAATCTTTTGATACATCCAAACAGCAGAAGTCTGGAGTGGTATCTTGGAACTTGGATGTAGTCCTTAAGTGGCTTACTGGCCCTCCTTTCGAGCTGCTCAGTTCCACTTCCCTCAAGAACCTCATGCAGAAAACTGTTCCTAGTAGCCATGGCCATGGGTAAACGCATGAGCTATATGCAATAGATAAAATTCAGTTTCTCCCAAAGCAATGCAGATTGTTCTTTCACCATGGGCTTCCTTGCTAAGAACAAAGATCCTAGTAGGCCACTTTAGTGACCTGATATCTGAAACACACTCCCGGATCCAGAACTCTTTCCCGTTACTTAAAGTTAGAGCTGATGCGGTCAGTGCAATAGCCACCTCTCTCTCTTTCAAGCATAGCTTGTCACTCTCATCTATCCTTCAGTCAACTTATTGGAGGTGTAAGTATCTTCGCGTCGTACTATAGAAGAGAAAGAGAGGAGAGCATATTTAAAAACTTGCAGTACCCTTGGTCCATTGGCAGTGGCTGGCATGGTATTGGGTGAGGGAACATAGGAGAGAAATGAACTCTCTTTTATCTCTTCTTTTGGTAAGGGTGTCTAGTTTTTGGGGAGCCCGGGAGGTACATGGTACCTGGAGGACCCACCAGTTTATTGGTGGTTTAGTGGTTTTTAATATTGATATGCTGTAAAGTGACAGGTTATTTCTCAGGTCTTGTTGATATGCTGTGCCTATGGCAGGGCCATAAATTATCTATATTACATCTAATCAGCAGTCAGATTCCCTGCAGTTGCGCACACTGCAGGTTAAGATGAGCACCACCAGAGACAGCATCTCCCTGCTGTAACACACTTACCAGTTAAGGAAGTGACAAGCCCTGAATTAGATTAGTCCATTCATCCTATCCGGCTGTCAATGTGGGATTCAGCTCTGTAATTCCTTGGTAAGTTACTTATATAAAAATATTTTTATAACAAAATTAGGTTTTATATAGGTTATACTTACCAATTAATTACTAAATCAGGGCCTGCCCTCCTCCCCTCTGATTTTGATGAACATTGAGGCAATAAATTAGAATGCTGTTGGTTTCTTTTGCTTGCTAACGCCCATTGCAGTGGGTGGGCCTGCCTCCTATTTGCAACAGTCACTTGTTTGTGAATTTTTCAATTTAGGATGCCGTGCAAGCAACTTTGTTAGTTAAGTATTAACTTGGTAAGTATATATACATAATGCAATTGACTGAGCTCTTTATAAATGTAAATTTTCATACAATGAACTTACCTGTCAGATATATACATAGCTAAGACTCCGTCGTCCCCGACAGAAATTCAAATTTCGCGCCACTCGCTACCGGTAGGTCAGGTGATCTACCTGCCTGCCCTGGGCGGCAGGACTAGGAACCATTCCCGTTTTCTATCATATTTTCTCTGTCGCCGGTGTATCATCATTTTGTTACTAACCTGCCTGACTGGAATTCGCTTTTCAAGACTTTATTGATCATCTTTATTGGGATTTCTTGGTGACGTACTGGATCGTGTTTTGGGCATTCGCTACTGTGGACTGGATTTGGACTTGCTTTTGATGTTTTTCTAATAGAATGTCTGATTCAAGTGTTAGTGTGAGAGTGTGTGTGAATGTAGGCTGCAAGGTGAGGATACCGAAGGCTTCGGTTGATCCTCACACTGTATGTCGTAAATGTAGGGGGTTTGACTGTTCTTTGGCTAACACCTGTATTGAGTGTGAAAAGTTGGATGCTAATGAATGGAAGACTCTAACTTCTTACTTGAAGAAGTTAGAGAGGGATAGGATTAGACGGGCTGCACAAAAGAGTGTGAGTACAAGGCCTATTGAGCCTTTTTCTGAGTCTAACTCTCCTTTTGTTAATGAATATGATTCTCCCTATGTATCTGAATCCTCACAGGCTTTGCATTCGGATTCGGCTTCTGAAATCGCCAATCTGAAGGCTACTCTTCGTAAAATGAAGACAAAGATGGCGGCCATGCAAGGTAAGGCTAGTGATTGTGAATTACAAAGTGAAGTGAGTGTTCCCAGTGTTGTAGGAGGGGGCGTTCTGACCGTCCCTGCGATGCTCCCAGGCCTAGACCTCTTCCAAAACTCACATACCCAGAGGAGTAGGAAAGTCGAAAGTCGTACGGAGGTTGTGGGGAATCCCCAACGGTCAGGCGTCCTTCAGCAGGTTCGTTTCGTTACAGTCTGCTCAGGACCGCTCAAATAGAAGCGTCCTACGAGATTGTTTCTCGTCGTCCGGTTCTCCTTACCTAAACGAGGGTGGAAGGACTCTGATCTTTCTAGGCCACTGAAAAGGCATTGGAAAGAGCGCGCGTTCGACTCGAGCCCGGAGCGCTTCTCGGAGGAAGCTCCTTCTTCTATCAAGAAGGCTAAGCTGGTTTCGACGCCTCCTAGAGCTGTATTTGATGATCGCACTCCTTCGAGTTCTCCTGCTTCTTACTGAAGAGGACGCTGGGGTGGCTTCCAAGAGGATTTTGCTTGCAGTTCAAGAGCAGATTGCCTCTTTGGTTGGAGTTCTTTCAAGGGATCCCCCTCGCAAGAAGGACGCTAGACTTCCTATTAAGAAGTCTCGTCTTCTTTCTCCAGCCAGACGTGAAGCGTCCGCCAGACATGGGACGTCTTCCAGGCACGAAGAGTCGTACAAACGTCAGGATCTATCCGAGCGAGTTGCTCGAGATCAGGATACGCTCAGGCCTGAGGCGCCAGCCAGGCGCGAGGCGCCAGTTAGGCGTGAGGATTCAGCCAAGCGCGAGGCGCCAGCCAGGCGCGAGGAGTTGCGTGAGGCGCCAGACAAGCGCGAGACGTCAGCCAGGCGCGGAAGATGCCAGCCAGGCGCTACACGCTCCAGCCAAGCGTGAAGCGCCAGCCAAGCGCGAGGCGCAAGACAAGCGCGAGGCGCCAGACCCAAGGCGCGAGGAGCTGTTCAGGCACGCAGGAAGTCAAGCAAAGACGCGAGACTTCTTTTAGACGTGAGAGAGAGTCGGTTTCACTCTATGAGCCCCTCTCCTAGTAGGAGTTTGTCACCAGTAGAGAGAGAACGGGATGAAGATCCTCTCGTTTTTCAGGCCGAATTCTCCACAAGGTGGAGAAGGAGATTTGGAAGAAGAGGGTGACGGGAGAGAAGGAGTCTCGAACTATAAAGTTTCTAACTGACCTTCTTTTACGAGAATACGGAGATTCTTTTAACTCCTGCCGCTCCTCCTTCGCCTCGATCACTGTTTTCGAGTGCGATTGTGCCTAAGTCTTCGTCGGTCCTTGAAGATGAGACCTACGATCTCTATGAAGAGAGCTTCAGTCCTTAGACAAATGGATGTTGTCTAAGAAGGATCTGGGCAGGACCACCTTCTGTATGCCTCCAGCCATACTTTCTGGCAAGAGAGGTTTCTGGTACCGAACTGGGGAGAACATGGGCCTTTCTCTTCCAGCGGCAGCCAAGAAGCGGGGGACTTTTTTTTCAACCTTGGTTGACTCGTCAAGGAGACACGCTTTGAATGGAGCTCGCGTGTCTTGGGCTATTTCGGAGAACGATCCATCTCCTCAAGGGACTCTTCCATATTTTGGAAGTGTTTAATTTTCCTCAGACTGGTCCCTTGGGGTGATGTCTAAGAAAGCTCATGACTCGGATGGTCTTGACCCCGAAGTCATTCTCAGTATTCTTGCTTGTATTGACAAGGCGGTACAAGACGGATCGGGAGAAATCTCCTCTCTTTTCGGAGCAGTACTCCTTAAGAAGAGGAGTATTTTTAGTTCATTCCTAACCAAGGCGGTTTCTCCCTCCCTCACAGAGAGCAACCCTGGTTTTCGCTCCCATGTCTGACTTCCTGTTTCCTTCTCAGTTAGTGAAGGACATTTCTCGATCACTGACTGAGAAGGCGACTCAGGATCTTCTCCTGCAAACTGCAAGGAAGAAGAGACCTCTTGTTTCTGTTGACAAGAAAGGACCGACTTCTACGGTTCAGCCCTTTCGAGGAGGGCCTCTCTCCAGAGCTACCTCTAAGAGAAGAGGTCTTGAGAGGAGAGGTAAGGCTCCTTCCCGTCCCTTTAAGAAAGGGAAGTGAGACAGACAGCCTCCAAACACCAGTGGGGGCCAGGCTTCTCGAATTTGCAGACGCCTGGTCACTCATAAACTCAGACGCCTCTTCCATGTCCATAATCAGGAAGGGATATCTTATCCCCTTCCAAGACAGTCCTCCACTAACGACCATTCCGCGGGAACTGTCAGCAGATACAGGGACCCTGTACTGAGGGATACTCTTCGTCTGATGGTGAATCAAATGTGGGACAAAAGAGCTATAGAACTGGTTCCAGAGCAAAACTCTCCGGGGTTTTACAATCGGCTTTTCCTGGTTGTGAAAGCCTCGGGGCTGGAGACCAGTTCTAGATGTCAGCGCTCTGAACAAGTTCGTTCGAAGGGAAGAAGTTTCTCTATGGAGACGTTCGGGCCGCTCAGTCCTTGCGGCGTTACGTCAATGGAGATTGGAATTGGTGTCCCGCTGGATCTCCAGGACGCCTATTTTCATGTCCCGATTCACCTTCGTCGAAGAAGTACCCCTCCGTTTCATGACGGGGGGAAGATCTTTCAGTTCAGGGCCTTGTGTTTCGGCCTGTCCACAGCTCCTCAGGTCTTCACAAGCCTGATGAAGAATGTGGCGAGGTTTTTCTTCACCTCAAAGGCGTTAACATCTCTCTATATTTGGACGATTGGCTCATCAGGGCCAGAACAGAGAGACAGTGTTTGGAGGACCTTTCTTTGACCCTAGACCTGATAAAGGCGTTGGGACTACTCGTGAACCTCGAGAAGTCACAGCTGATTCCCAGACAGAACTTTAGTCTATCTGGGGATTCAGATGGATTCTCGGGGTTTTCGAGTATTTCCTTCGCAAGAGAGAATCGTGAGAGGCTTGGAAAAAGTCTCTCTTCTTAGGGAAAGAACGAACTTCGGCGAGGGAATGGTTAAGCCTACTAGGCACCCTTTCCTCGCTCGAACAGTTCTTTCCTCTAGGAAGACTACATCTTCGCCCTCTTCAGTTTTTCCTAAGGAGATCGTGGAACTGGAAGACGGGACTTCTCTCCGACAGTTTTTCTCCTTCCAATGGAGATGAAACCACACACCTGCAATGGTGGTTGTCCCCTCTAAAAGAGAACAAGGGAATTTCTCTGGAAGTTCCGAACCCAAGCCGAGTGTTGTATTCCGACGCATCGGAGAAGGGTTGAGGCAACACTAGGACCGAGAGAAGTGTCAGGCACCTGGAAGGACAGCACAGGTGTCCTGGCACATAAATTGCAAAGAACTTCTAGCAGTTCATTAGCGCTAAAGTTCTTCGAACCCTTTGTGACGAACAGTGTGGTCCAAGTGAATGTGGACAACACTACCTCCGCCCTGTCCTACATTCGGAAGCAGGGAGGAACACACTCAGTGTCGCTTTACGAGATAGCAAGAGATCTGCTAATTTGGGCCGGCCTCACAAAGAAACATCGCCCTCCTAACAAGATTTGTTCAGGGGACGAGAAACATCAGGGCGGACAGACTGAGCCGGAGAAGCCAGGTCCTTCACACAGAATGGACTCTTCCATTCAGAGGTGTGTCAGAAGTCTTTGGGATCTTTGGGGCACTCCTCACGTAGATCTGTTTCGCCCATTCCTTTCCAAAAGGGCTGGAAGTCTTTTGTTCAGTGGTGGAAGACCCAAGAGCTCTCGTGGTCGACGCCTTCCTGCTGGACTGTCTCATGTGGACGTGTACGCTTTCCCCCCTTTCAAAATCCTGGGACAAGTGTTGAGAAAGTTCGTAGCGTCCAACGGGACAAGGATGACCCTGATAGCCCCGTTTTGGCCAGCACAAGATTGGTTTGCAGAGGTGCTGGAGTGGACAGTAGACTTCCCAAGATCCCTTCCAAAAAGGATGGATCTTCTCAGACAGCCACACTTCGAGAGGTTTCATCAAAACCTCCCCGCTCTCGCTCTGACTGCCTTTCGACTATCGAAAGACTTGTCAGAGCGAGGGGGTTTTCTCGCGAAGCTTGCAAGCGCTATCGCTAGAGCCCGCAGAGCTTCACTAGACGAGTCTATCAGTCGAAGTGGGAGGTATTCAGAAGGTGGTGTAAGTCTAAGAAGTTGTCCTCCTCCAGTACCTCTATAACCGAAATCGCCGATTTTCCTATTGTTCTTGAGAGAGGTCTCTCATTTGTCTGTATCGACAATCAAAGGATACAGGAGCATGCTGTCGGCAGTATTTAGAAACAGAGGCCTAGACATTGCTGACTATAAAGATCTGCACGACTTGATTAGATCGTTTGAAACGACAAAATCGAAGGAACTAACTCCACCCAGCTGGAACCTGGACGTAGTTCTCAAGTTCCTTTCGTCTGACAGATTTGAGCCTCCCCACGTAGCTTCGTTCAGGGATATAACAAGAAAATGCTTGTTTCTCTATCTTTGGCGACAGCCAAAAGAGTTGGCGAACTTCATGCCCTAGAAGATGAAGTCGGTTTTTTTTAACAAAGACTCGGCCTTTTGCTCGTTTGTAGAACTCTTTTTCTAGCGAAGAATGAAAATCCATCGAATCCCTGGCCCAAGAGATTCGAGATCAAAGGCTTATCGAGTCTAGTAGGGAGAGAAACAGAAAGGTCTCTTTGCCCGGTAAGAGCCTTGAAGTTCTTCTTACAAAGAAAGAAACAAAGTGGAGGCTCTAGACAAAGTCTTTGGTGTTCGATTAAGGACCCCACAAGAATCATGTCTAAGAACGCATTAGCTTTCTTCATTAGGAGCGTCATTCGGATGCTCACAAGTTCTGTCCTGACGACTCTTTTCCGCTTTTAAGAGTAAAAGCACATGAAAGTTAGAGCAGTGGCGACGTGTCTCTCTTTTCAGAAGAATATGTCATTAAAGAAAATCATTGACACGACATATTGGAGGCTGGCCCCAATTCAGGTTTTTGCATCTCACTATCTTAAAGACGTTGCGTGACCTACGAGAAATGTTTTTCTCTCGGACCATGTGTATCGGCGGATACAATACTGGGTACGGGAGCAAACACCAATCCTTAAAATTTGTACATACCTTCTACTAGATAGTTCTAGATTTCCTGCTGACAAAGAGGGCTCGGTGCTGCACTGGCGGCCAGTCACTGTTGTTCAGTAAGGAACTCTTGTGATATCTTTTAGGGGAGTATTAAAAATTTTTTTTTTTTGAGAATTTTTGTATAAATGAGTTTTTCGTTTCGAGTTATGGGTTGTTTGTTATGAGTTCGGGGCTAACTCAGAGCAATTTCATATAACTAACATGGTGGTTTAGGATCAGGTGGTCGGGATTGGTTATGCTCCTTCACAAGGTGTGTTGTCATAGAAGTGGTCCAGTACCCATTGACAAAGTCCTTTTAGGCTCTGCCGAGTAAGCGGTTCTTATACCCATCGACAGACCCACAAGAACTAGCCATAGATCTAATATCTCGCTAAAAGTTTTGAGGTGATGCAGACTACCGGGCTACAGCCACGAAGTCTACCACCTATCAGGTAGGAACCAAGGTTTTTTTTTTTTCTTTTATACCTACAACATATGTTGTTTACCTGTCTATTCCATATTAGCTGTCTCTGACCCTCCACCAAAGGGTGCCAATCAGACTTATGTATATATTCTGGAACAGGGTAAGTTCATTGTATGAAAATGATATTGTTATAATACAATAAAGTTTCATACATACTTACCTGGCAGATATATACGATTAATGGCCCACCCAGCCTCCCCGCAGGAGACAGGTGGAAGAGAGAAAATATGATAGAAAACGGGAATGGTTCCTAGTCCTGCTGCCCAGGGCAGGCAGGTAGATCACCTGACCTACCGGTAGCGAGTGGCGCGAAATTTGAATTTCTGTCGGGGACGACGGAGTCTTAGCTATGTATATATCTGCCAGGTAAGTATGTATGAAACTTTATTGTATTATAACAATATCATTTTATGACATGAAATTTTGGTATAGTACTTGAGAGGTGATTTATGAAGCAGGTGCCACTTCACATGGCTGAAGTATGTCTAGAAACACTTTATTAATATCTTTTTATTAGTATATACCTATACATATACTTAATGCTGTGTGTTCAAGAAATAATTTTCATGAGACTTATATTTTGATCAGATTTTTTTTCCCGTTTTATTTTAATCACAATTTTGAACAGGACTTGTTATACAGTGGCACCTCGTTTCTCAAACGTTTCTTATGGCGGACTTTCCGTTTTTCAAACGAAATTTTCGAGAAAATTTTGTAACGTTTGTTGAACAAATGCTTGTACTTCAAACTGACTGGTTATCTAGTTTATACTTTTATTCGATGGTCCACTGGGCTTAACAAGTTGAACTATATTTAAAAAAAAAATTTCATTTACAATATATAGTTTAATGATAACCATGTTTGACAAAATAAATAAATACATAAAGCATTTAATATAAAATTTAGCTTTCAATATAACATTTAGCATAAAAGATGTATAAAATTGTATGTAACTGTGGAGACGTGACGCCCACCTGCCTTGAGACTGAACGAGGGAGCATTGATATATTGAGGAGAGGAGGAGAAGAGAGACTTAAAATATTAATGTACTGTATGTATGTAAAAGCAATAACAATTCACATAAAAAGGGAATTTCCCATTAAATTTAACATAATGATAAAATATGAAAACAATCCAATGCAATACAGAAAAAGTCTTAATTGAGCCAGTGTTCTGTGCGCCAAGTGAGATGGTCTAGTTTAACAATATTAGCAAATTAATAAATAAAAAAACAAAGCTTTTCACAATAAAATTTAGCATACACAAGTAACAAACTCATTCGTCATTGCGGTTATACACAGCTAACTTAAGGGGGGGGCATTTATATTTTTGAGGAATAATGAATGAATGATTTTAAGTCATTTGAGTGTATGGTGGTTTTTTACTGTTGAGGAGAGAAGAGACAATAAAATATTTATAATATGTATCTAAAAGCAGTACCAATTTGCATAAAAAATAAGTGTTATTTCACAATAAATTCAACATAACGATAAAACATGAAAACAATCAAATGCAATATAGTACAAATATAAAAAGAAATTAAGAAAAAGCTTGCTTGAGTCAGTGTTTGGTGCACTGAGTGAGATGATAGAGAGAGAGTGAGAGAGAGGAGAGGAGAGGGAAGAATGGCTCTGCTTCCCACTGACTTATCAGCTGAGCTGGGGTGATTATTCTCCCATTTCATTCACTTACACTCGATCACAGATCACTTATTTTTGTTACAGTAAAATAGTGACAATTGCTTTTTACGATTTTTTACTTCTGTGAAAGGAAAGTAACTTAGCTCTGTAATAAACAAACTGGTGCCGCTTTCAGCTTCTGCATGCCTCTGTTTGTTTAAACGGCTTCCTTGTGAAAAGTTATTTTATCTCCTTTTCTTGCAGTCTTGACTTATTACTTTGTTTGCAAAATCCTCATGTTTGTTTTAAGAAGTCTGCTGTTTGCCAACAGTAAGTTGATGTATTGTGGCATAATTATTCTCTTGTGCACTTAAAGATCCAAGTGTAAACACGCTGATTTTCTCTCTCTCTCTCTCTCTCTCTCTCTCTCTCTCTCTCTCTCTCTCTCTCTCTCTCTCTCTCTCTCTCTCTCTCAGACACACTAGCGATTCCTTTGATTATCCTGGTGCCTAATGTGAATAAAATGTTATGAACCTTTGCGTACTGCAACCAATTCAGTTTCCTCAAAGGGTTTCCGTCTCACCTTCCTCCGTCCCCCAGCCGGCCGGGCATCATTTTCACCAAACAGTTCCTAAATTGTACACAAAAAATAAAATTACAAATTTTATTTCAAACAACGTACTGCTTCATTACTTTACACTCTTGATTCAACTTTTGAACACATTAATATTAGAAAAAATATGAAAAGGTTGACTTTTTTGGCTGGAACGAATTATCGTGATTCCCTTTATTTCTTATGGGGATATTTGTTTCATATTTCGAAAAAATCATTCTGTGAGCAGCCTTCTGGAATGCATTAAGTTCGAAGTCTGAGGTACTAGTGTGTATAGTTTTGCTAACCAAACCTGTATTTTCTTTTCAGGATTTTAAGAATGCGAAAACATTTTATGAGAAGAGTCTATCAGAACACAGGACGCCGGAGACAAAAGAACTACTAAGTAAGGTGAGTTTGTCGGAACATGTCATGCTGGTGATGGGAACGGGGTTATAACTGGTGTTTATTGCACTAGTTCATTTAATTGATAATGCTCATGTTGTTTTATAGAAAATACTCTGTAATCACTGGCAACCTAAGGAGACCATCCAGAAATGCTTGAATTACTGTTATTGATTAAAGGGATTTGGTTTTAAGTTATTCCAGAAGATTTTGGTATACTAACATATATTTCCATCAAGATTGGTATTACATAGAGACACTCATTTTTTTTAGGATTATTGCTTCAGGATATGTGTATTTAGATATAAAACAGTTGAAAATTGTTAATAACTAAAATACGACAATTCCTCGAAATTCACCGGTCAGCACACCCTTAAAGGTATATTGAATTTTAGTTATTATTAGTTTTCAACTGTTTTATGTCTAAATAAACATCCTGAAGCCATAATGCTAAGCATTTTTTATATTGGTTTATTAACAATTTTGTTCATCACTTGTATGACATTGTGAACCACAAATTGTGAAAAAGATTTGTAAAATATGTCTATGAATAATTCTGGATAGGATCAAGTAAGTTATTCACTGTTTTATTTGTAAGTAAACTTATCTAGAAACTTGATTGCTAAAAAAAGAAAAGAAAAGCTTAGATTGGTTCATGGACAATTTTGTTCATCGCTTGTAATGCAATGCACAGTGAATGACAAATAGTAAAAAACAAAGAATCTAAATGATTCTGGATAGAATTAAGTTTGATGAGTTATTTCATTTTGGACCTGGGTTTATATGTAAATAAATATATCTTGAATTAATATTGCTAAAAACCATT
The DNA here is from genome assembly GCF_015104395.2 of Macrobrachium nipponense. Classification (NCBI taxonomy): domain Eukaryota; kingdom Metazoa; phylum Arthropoda; class Malacostraca; order Decapoda; family Palaemonidae; genus Macrobrachium; species Macrobrachium nipponense. The sequence goes on from NC_061103.1 coordinate 50,080,495, forward strand.
TTTAGATTGGTTTATGGACAATGTTGTTTCTTTTGTACGCAAAAAGGAAAGGCATGCCAATCAGATGCGAAAAAAATTTATTCAAAAATACTTTGTTCAAAACTTAATGCTCATTTCTCCAAATTTAATGAAAATTAAATTTTAGAGTGTAGTATAACTTTACTATATCTTTATTTTGTTGTTGGGAAAATTGCTATTCTGTGTTACTTTTAATTTTGCATATTAAATTTGAAGTGATTTAACAATTTTTTCAACTGCAAAACAAATGAACTAAGAGGTCAAATTTCTAAATTTCTCAAGAAAGAATTTACATTATTAGCTGTAAAATGAGTGGTAATAATTTTAAGCAAATCCCTTCAATCATAAGGTAGAAACAGTCATTCCCCTTAAACTTTAGGAACCATTGTTTTATTAAAATACAATATATGGTCAAGTTACTGTATGCCTTGGAAAAGATTGTCACAAAGCTCTATGCAAAAGTTTTAGATTTTGATAAATGTTTTTCTAATCCTACTTTCAAGTATGTTTTAGTCAAATAGAATTTTGCAGGTTCTGGTAGTTGGTTTTGCCTATACTTGGATATTTTGTCCTCAGTGCCTGTTATTAACTTATTGAAGACATAATCTAAAGGTGAAATGTTGACTTTACAGTTAGAAAAGATAATTAGAGAAGAAGAGCGCAAGGCCTACATAGATCCTGTGAAAGCAGAGCAGGAGAAGGAGTTAGGAAATGAAAAATTCAAGAATGGCGATTACCCAGCGGCTATCAAACATTATTCAGAGGCCATAAGAAGAAACCCTGACGACCCAAAGATTTACTCCAATCGTGCTGCTTGCTACACTAAACTAGCTGAGTTCAACTTAGGGCTGAAGGATTGTGATGAATGCATACGACTTGACCCTAAGTTTAGTAAGTATCCCGTCTGTACTACAGCCTTGTTGCATTCGTCCTTTTTTTTTTTTTTTTTTTTTTTTTTTTTTTTTTTTTTTTTTTTTTTTTTTTTTTTTTTTTTTTTTTTTTTTTTTTTTTTAAGGTACTTATCAAATATAGAGACATGAATTGAGCTCATGAATATCAGTAGTAAGGCTTATATACATTCATCAGATTATTTGTTATTATTAACCTCAGATTTGCACCATTAGGTTGTTTACCACAAGTTTCTACACTTGTAGATAAGGCACTCATCACTTCAGGCTTTTATTGTATTCCTCACTTCAGGTTTTTATTTCACTCATCGTATCTGGCTCATATTATTTAGCTATGTCAAATTCAGAAATACTTCCACTTACATCATTCCAATGTGTGTAAATTTTAACTTGTGGATTTTTTTTTTTTTTTTTTTTTTTTTTTTTTTGTTGTTAGAAAAATAAGGAAAATGAAATTTCCTACATCTTTAGTTTGATCAGCAAAAAATGTAAGCCTATAGAAATACAAAATGCATTACAGAAAATAACATAAGTTTAAGATAACAAAAATAAATTTGAAATATATAGAATAATACAATACAGTAGACCCGGACCTCGAGTCTATTAGAACTCAAAATAATCGGATCTCAACGGAAAATTTTGAGTAAACGTGTCATCTGAGCTCACCAAAAATCCGGAAACCGACCTAATGAATCATATGATTTTTGTAAACAAAAGTGGTTCAGTCAGTCGCCACTAATAGGTGTTGTTCCCATGCTCATTTGGTGAGGAAAATAGTAGTAAGAATCACAATTGAACTTAAGATTGTTGAAAATATATAAAGTAAGAGGCATTCTGTGACAACTTAAAATCCTGTGATATTTTCAATGATAGGCTAACCCTTGAAGTGTTGATAGTTGTATCAATAGTTGCCTACAGTCACAACTCGACACTAAAAAGAACATTTGTAACCTAATATTAATGGTAAAAACCAGGTTATTCAAGTGAATCACTAGTGATACAACTTTTGATACTGTAAACAAAACTAATTACAGCAATTACCATAATTAGATGTTAGGATGAGCGAGTTTCTACTTTGTTACCGTAGTAGGATCTCTATCCATAATTCTAAAAACCGAAGAGGTGTAAGCCTAAACATAAATATTTTCTGGAGAAAATGATAATTCAAAAAAGTTAAAACATATTTTATAGAATATAAGCATTGTCATCGTAAGCCATTTGCATTCAATATTGTTTACATTCTCAAAATCTTGGCTGATTGAGCAATTGATATCTTCATTGCCATTACAATTGGCTGGTAGATATGTAATTTATATACTTTCTTGTAAATTAACAAAGTTGTGTTTAAATGTGGCACAATAATTGATTGTATGAGCGTAAAGTGTGATTTCGCTATTTTTGAACATCAATTTTGCCTGCATTTCTCACACACACACACACACACACACACACCACACACACACACACACACACACACACAGCATGTATTATTACCATATTATCAAATTATATTATGAACAGAACGATCTGGCATGTGCATTCTGGTATTGTTTACATTCGGAATATATCAGCTGATTTCATTTTACTGATATGATCTCTGAGTTAAGATGCTGAATGGAACTTAATTCGCAAAAGCAAACTGGGTTTAAGAATTGCAGCTACATTATTTATAAACGTAGTATATTAAGTAAAGTGCTACATATTTTTTTCAGGCAATGCTTTTGCCTACCAAAACATTTTGCAGTCTGCTCATTAGTCATTATTCGTATAATTTCCCCTCGTGCTTGATTTACGATGCTCGTAAATCGTAGTTCCCAGTCGTGCATGACTTCAAGCCTTGTTGTTTACTAAGCGATAATATAGGTAGTATTTTATAATCAAATTAAAGGGTTTTGTGATATAGACAGCCCCCCAGTTATCCTTAATATCGGAATTCTTTCTTTCCAATTTTAAAGGCATACATTTATGAGGATCTACTTTCAATGGGTATTACTCCGCTGATAATGATGTCTGATGTCACGCTATAAAGCATACAGCGGCTATGAAAAGTGCCCTCATTTTACGACAATAATTTGAGAGAGAGAAAATTTAATATAACACTTATTGAAAGATATTTTAAAGTGATTTTGTATACAGTATCCAGTAGAGGGTATGATTTGTTTATGTCTGTTTAAGTCTGCTCATGGCCACTAGCTAAGTTTATGATAACACAACCTAATTTGGCTTATTTTTAGTGTTTTATTAATTTGCTGAGATTTAGGCTTGATATTCAGTGTTTTTCTTAGCAACAATAATTATGCCCACCCCTTACAGTACATACTACGTACCCAGGCTAGCCTGTGGCGCTCAGTCAACCATTGTATCATGGCCAAAATGGGTGCACTTACGGCAGTTGTTTTACTACAGTATATATTGAAAAATTTAAAAAATGCATTGAATTGTATGTTATTTAACACTGAAGTTATGTAATTGTTATTTATGGGTAATGTTTTGTATAAAAAGGCAAGGTTAGGGTAATAACTGGTGGTCAAGAAAGGACTAATCCATTTTCAGTTATTTCTTATGGGAAAAAATTCATTGCAGATCTCGACAAAAAATGGCAATCAATATATGCAGAACCCAGGCCGGCAAAGTTTTGAGGTTGGTTAATTTAAGAAAAAAAAAAAAAAAAACAATGGGAAGAGGAAGATATGTAAATGCACATGGTGTAAGAAAAAAATTATTCAAAATTTTTCCTACCTACCACAAGAAGTTGAAAATTACTATTTACAATCCCTTGTGGAGTCTCTTTTGCAAAACAATCATAAAAGTTACGAAGTTATACATGATTTTTCTAAAATACATTTATTTTGTAAAATTATAATTATAGATCACACAACAAAACAAAAAGTAGAATTAGTAACAAATTCTGAGCATATTTGTTGTAAAATATTTACATAAATTTACCGAGAACGAAGGCGCAATATCTTTTTTGGATTTCTACAGGTTTTTCTTATTTTTCTTTGCAAAATTACATTTATAACTGACATACTATCATAAAAGATAAGAACTAAAACCAACAGCAACCCTTTGGCATATTTATGAGTAAATAAGACAGAGGCACTACATCCTCCTTTGAAATGAGATCCCAACTAAGTCTCATGAGCCGCCCTGTCGATTTCAGCCAGTCTTAAAGTTGCCATTAGTGAATTTATGGGCTATAGAAGTGATGGCACCACTTTCCTGCCTGATTTCCCCAAATTGGTGGCAGGTAATATTGTTACTCAACATGAGTCACTCCGTTGTCCACCCAAAACCTGTTATTGCTGCTCATGTGAGAGTATCCGTCTACTAAGGGTTAATTTAGGTTGCTACGTAATCCAGGATATTTTTGTTCACCTTCAGTGCTGTAATCCTACGTTGTAGGCTACAGACAATATCTACTACAGTTTAACTAACATGTTCTCACTGAATTAAAGTAGATTGTAGGCTACATAATCCAGACATCGTTATCTGAAAGGATTACAGGAAGTCCCCGGCTTACGACGTTCCGAGGTTAAGGCGCTTTTCAATTATATTCATCTGAAATTATTTCCAGGGTTACAACACCTACAACTCTGATCTGGCAGAAGAAATATGACATCAAAAATGCAAAATAATCAATATTTGAAGGTTTTTTTGTGATGGAAAATGTAAAAAGAGTGCAGCTTACATAAGTTTGAATGCACCCAAAGCCTTAAAAGTAAGGGTTTTTTTTAGTATTTTTAATGATGTTCCGGCTTAGACGATATTCGGGTTACAACGCGTCTCAAGAACGGAACTCCCGTCATAACCCGCGGACTGCCTTTATCTATGTTATCAATGATAATTGTAGATAATTTCTTTAGATATAACTTCTAAGAATAATAAATTCTTCAAAACAATTTTTGCTTCTACAAACAGTTGATGATCACAAAATGTAAGAAGCTCCGGAGTGTACTGGCGAAAAAGCCAGTTTATGGCTTTTCACGCACAATAAAATTATTTTTCCACTGTCTAAACTAAAAAATTGTTACCTGGAATTGGAAATTGGGGACTTATCATTCAACTTGTTTTCATGAACTTCAATAAAAAAATCTGTAACTGAAGAACGAAAATCTGAGCTAATAATCCTAAATCATTAGTGCCAATGTTTACGTTGAAAAACGACTGTTTAGAGCTTTTAATCCACAATTTGTTCAACTTTAAAAACTAAAAAAACTTCCACGAACTTAAAATTGTACACTTAGCTTTCAACTTACATCTATCATTCCATGAACCTCGGTAATGAGATTAATAAGCGAAAAATGAAATTTTCTGAGCTAGCCTAACGATCGTAAATCTAACGTGTGCTGGGAAATGAGTTGATTATGGCAAACTTAATATTATGCACTTAGCTGAATCAGTAAGCAAAGAACGGACTTCTTTGAGCTCTTGACCGACCAGAAAGGGAATGGTGGCTTGGTCGGATTTTGGTCATATGTAAACAAAATGACGATGCATATGCACATAAACACTCCTTTTTGCGGGTTTGACATAGGTAAACTGGGTAATTGTTCACTGAGGATAATAGAAAGTGCCCTCTTTATACCGGAAGTCCATTTATATTC